>NC_092056.1:33397948-33650448 GCF_039877785.1 Chaetodon trifascialis
TTTAACTTTAAGTGTTATCAATTTCTAAATTCTACAACATTTTCCTGTTTTCTTTTCTTTTGTTATCTGCTCCTGAGCCTCCCTTTCAACAGAGGTCATTTAAGTAAAGTCTAATACAAGTGCACAAGGCCAAATAACATAGTTGTTGCCAATTTGTTTGCTGTGTGCTGGAACTGTACAAGACTTCTTTCTGAAATGCCTGACAAGCAGGTGAGATCAAAGTCATGCAGACAAAAGAGGCTCAGCAGCGATTTGTCAGGAGATGAGAGGCAGCGGCTGGGTTCAGTCCTCTGATCACTGCTTCACCAAAGAGATCTGCCCATGAGAAAAAGTACAGCAGAAAGGGTTCAAAGGTCATTTTGATTTGCTCTGGATTACTGGTACCTCCTTTTTCCTCCGCTAAAAGCAGGGGCCAAGAAAAGGAACTGGCCAATAACCTTTGTATTATTGCAGAAAAGAAACCCTTTTGTGCCAAGAGGGTTTTGTGTGTGTGTGTGTGTGTGTGTGTGTGTGTGTGTGTGTGTGTGTGTGTGTGTGTGTGTGTGTGTGTGTGTGTGTGTGTGTGTGTGTGTGTGTGTGTGTGTCAGGGTGGGGGATTGGGAGGTCAATTAAAAAAGGAGTCTTGAAATTCTTGCTTGCATTCATGGCTGTAGGAGAGAAAAAGAGAAAGTTTGGTTTGGATTCATTTGTCAAGTGGATGATGGCAAAAGGAACGGTTGGAAGGTTGGAAATATCTCATTTGGATAAACAATTGAAAATAGCTAGCTTTTCTCTTGAAGCAAAAACAGTGCCCATTTCTTCTCAATACAGGTGTGAATACATCAAAATGCACTGAGGACACACTGAGATCTTATCACTCCAGCCACACTGGGAGCCAATCAGGAATGCAAGCGTGTAATGTAACTCAATTGCCCTCCCCGGTCACATTGAAGGACCAATTAGTCAACTTTTTATTGTGTACATAGCAGGTCAAAACTCCCCCACACAGTTGATTCACCTCTTCCAGACACTTGGAAAGCATTCTGAAGTCTGCAGGCAAAAGTCTGTAATTGGGTTGGAAGGGTCTTGTTTCACTACCACAGGTGTAGGTCTGTTTGTCAATATATTTAATACCTGAGAGAGGAGATCTCAATATGAGCTCTGATCACATAGCTACATTCATAGACTATGTAAGTTATCTAAGACTTATGCTATTAAATGACAATTATTTTTGGATTGAGTTTCTATGACTTAAGTGGTTGGTGGAACATTATTATCAGGCTATATTGCTGCTCTTTTTCCACAGATACCCTTGTTCATTCATAGTGCATCATGCCACTGCCTGTGTTGGTGGCCTCTTTCTTTTATGGTCTGCTCAGGTCAAGTGGATTCTGGATTGGGTCTGATTATCTTCAGGTCTATTTGGATCATGTATGTTTTGTTTTTGCATGTCAAATTTGGGTATGTTCTCAATGGGTGTGTTTCAGATGAGGTCCAACATTTTAGACCCATGAAGGCCTCTACAATATGTGTCACAGTGTTCACATATGCAAATGTCAAGTTGTATTTAGTAATGTTGGACAAACCAGCAAGAATAAGCTAGACTTTGAAAATGTACAACCAAAAAAATCCCATCCACTCTTTTCATGACTCCCACCAAAACCACTCTCCCAAAGCACTTGAATTCACACTGCCTGACTACTGTTGGAGGACAATTTCATGGCCTCTAACACCCAAAGATACTGCATTTTTGTTTCTTTTCAGACCATTGATTCATTGATTTATTGACTGCTGTCAGGATGTAAAGAGTATTGCAACAAATATAACAAAAATGCTTCTAAACTACATTACTTAATTTAGCTTTAAGGGAAAATCTTTCATGGCCCCAGAGATGTCCATGTCTTGCCCAGTTATATAAAATGTTCTCCTGGGCTGAAACCAACACTCTAACCCACAGTTTCCACAGACTATGTTGGCCACTTCTCTGATCTCTACAGCTGATCATGTATGTATCAGGGAAGAACACCAGTAGAGCAGCACTTTTTGAACTCAGTCCAGACAAATATTTTATCATGTGCAGCAAGAAGTAGAAGTCTGTGAGATCATTAGACTTTTCCATGTGTTGAGTGTTGAGGTCATTAACAGCCCTATCCTTGCAGTGCAAAGCTCAAATGCATCTGGATACAAGATCTGAATAATGTCTAAAAATTGGATTTAGCACTGTTTCATAACATAAACTTTAACCTTCAAAATTAAAAACAACACACTTTTCCTAATGTGAAGAGGACGGTGTGTGTGTGTGTGTGTGTGTGTGTGTGTGTGTGTGTGTGTGTGTGTGTGTGTGTGTGTGTGTGTGTGTGTGTGTGCATCACAAATTGAGAGCGCTTGCCTTGCTTATTGCTGGGATGCTTTGTGGGCGGCGTGGAGGGGAGCATAATTAAAATAGTTTCTGAGAGAAACAGCACACCACATCTGAGGTTCCACCCTCTTCCAGCATTTAACCACATCAAGAGCGTCTCACTTAGAAATGGCCACCAGAATAACCTCTGATACACAAGGCATGGCTGGTGTTTTGGTGTGCTGTCTGACTTGTGAGGGGTCTCAGAGGCATAATGTGCACACATTTGTAATTAAAAGAGTTGCCTTTTTCTGATCATCGGGGCAAATAAAGTGACAGAGGCAGCTAGCTGGGTGATGTATGGGAGGGGAAGACAAATTAACTGTTGACTCTCTGGGGGATTCTCAGCACAGGCCTTCATAGCAGCAGTGGAGCAGCGCCAAAGGGCAGAGAGATTTGTAGATGATGGTGCTAATTACCAGAATGCAAACCATAATGCGACCAAGATGGAAGCAATTTAGGCAGTAGTCATTTAGCCTGCTTCTCTTCCGCCCACCGGCTGCTGCCTCGCCAGAGCCAGGGCATTAGGATGGGAAAAGTCTGGGACAATCAGGATAAAGGATAAAGAATAACGCACAGGAGAGAGGTTCTGTGGTGTGAGTTGAGCCCTGTGACAGACCATTCAATTTGTCTTTTTTTCTTCATCAGTAGATTTAGAAGAACCTTTAGCATTAACAGGCAATACTCAGAGGTCTGGTAGGGAAAGGGTGTATGAATACTTGAGAAAAAAGAAGGTTGCAAACTTTTAACTGATGAGAGATTGGGGTTGATTCCCAAGTAAACCTACAGTGGTGGCTTGTCACCACTTCTAGAGGAACTCTGGGGATGTCTGCATCATGTGCAGGACTGTGCTGCAGCCAACAAGCTCTGAATCAAGGGACATTGACTCACCATATCATGATGGGTTTACTTGGGTATGCTTGGCAAGTACCTGTTAAATTGTGATGAATGCAGTTATACTTCAAGTAGATGTGGACCACCCAGAAGTCAAAGTCCTTCACAGGTTAACATGGGGTAGCAGCTGCCAACCCTAAAAGTGCCTTGCCACCCCAGCTTCTGCCCCAGTTTTGGCTGTTCAAATTCAAAGATATATCTGCAAAATTGTGGCTGGTCGCAAATTTACAAGAAGGAAACTCTGATGTTCAAGTGCAAGTGAATGCCACAAGAGATGATGCTCTATGTAGTCTCCACAAGAGGACACAGGGTTGGTAAAATATTGATTTCTCCCAGCTGCCGCTCGCCATCTCTACAGCAGACATCAGCTCCATTATCTGGCCAGAGCACCTCTCTGTGCAGCCTCTGCTGGTCCCAGCCACACATGACAGCTTTTTTCCCCTGCCCAATGTGTATGTAGGGTTCCCAACTAGCATTTGTAGAAATACAGAATAGGCACAGATGGATAGTGATGGAGTATAAGCGGGTTTTGTTTAGTAATAGCAACTCATGTTTGATTAGGTGACACATGCATTAAGCCTGACTAAAGCAACATATTCAATGATGCTTACAAATGGCTCCGTATTGCCTGCAGCTACCAACATCATCATCTGAAAACTGCTTACTCTGCAGACAAACGTCCAAATTTCACATCAGGCATGCAAGTGCTACATACAGAAGTGCCCAGTTTAAAAAAACTGGGCACTTCATTCTCTCCAAGCCCCAGACAAAAAAACACATGCATAAGCCAGCAATGCAGTGTTTACACTTTCAGTATACATTTTCTAATTGAATTTAAGAAAAAAGGACTTTTAAATACTGAATGTCTAGGATCGTTAGCAGCACTAATGTGTGGCTTAACAGAGCATAAGTGACACAATTGAAAAATATCGTCTAGGTCTCTACCTAGTAGATGATTTAGACCTGCAGTGTGGGACATTTACATATAAATTAATATCAGTTACATTCAAGCCCTTGTCAAATGGGTTCAGAAAATGCTGATTAATCCTATCACCATTGCATATCACCGTTTTAAATTTTGGTGTCTGTGGCAATGATCATTGGTGCCCCCGAAGTGACGGAGTAGGCCGCAGCAACTACGAGATGGTGTCATAAGTACACCAAAAGGTTTTTTATATTTTCTGTCACTGCCAGGAGGGGGAGATAAAAGGAAATAAAAACCCTCACAGAAAGCATGCATTACGATACACAGCAGAAGGAATGTTTTCTCAAAAGCAATGAGTCTTTTTAAATTACCTTTTTTGTCATTCTCCCTCATCTGACTGAACTGGCAAATGGACAGTGGCGCAAAGGTTCTATTACTTGGGAAATATCACCATCAAACACCTCTAACATTGTCATGAGAGGTTGTTGAATAAGTTGTAGAATAAGTTATCACTTTAGTCTTTTTGCATCTTAAGTTCTTAGGAGTGGTGCTGAGAGAGCGAGAGGAGTTCAGAAGAATAGAAGAGGAAAGTATTAAAAGGAGTAGATCAAATGAAGTACTGCTAAACATTCATTCTGTGAACTCCAGCACAGTATAACAAAAATAGCTGTCAAGGTTAGTAATTGTGTTCAAGCCAAATTTCAACCCTACTTATGTTATATAACTAAAACATAGTAACATCAGACAATTTTGTCTCTTTGTAGGTGGCAGGAGTGAAAATTGGTCATCCTACATTTGTTGTGTTACGGTTTCAGAATGGTGAAGACAGTTGGGGAACATTTAGATACAAAATAGGATGTAAGCTGTAGAGGATAACCCGTTCCCCTAAACAGCTATCATGTTTTTCTCAAATGTACAGATTTTCAGGCATTCTGTTTACTCAAATGGCTTGAAAAATAGTGCATATATTTGCTGTAAATGGGGGAAAAAATACACCTTGAGGACCATGCCCCAGATCCCAGATAAGTTTGGGCTAAGCCCTGAAGGTTTACATCTGGCTTCACCTCTTACTGACCAACATATTCTCACTCCAAACTTGTCACACATGGGTGCCTGGTCAGGACCCCATGGCCTCTCATTTTAAGACACTGGGTACCTTTTTAGCGTCATTTTCAAAATGCAGTCCTCCACAGCCTAGTTAGCAATCTTAAATATGTAATCTCTGGTTAGCAAAATCAACTTAGACTGTCAAAACAAAGCTTGCTGAGAACAACAATAAACTTTTGGTTAATGTTGTGAAATGTTTGCCCTTTGGTCAGGTTTAAGCACCAAAACTACTTGGTTAGGTTTAGGCAACAAAACTGCTTGGTTAGGTTTATGAAAAGATCATAGTTAAAATAAAGACATTAGTTATGTATATTCTGTCCCTTCACTTAGGAAAGAAATCAGCTCTCACTTTTGGTTTCACATGGGACACGAGGCCCAGTCTCCTGCATGAAGGTCCTGTGCTTGACCCATCTAAATGCCCAACCTCCTTCACTGGTGGAAGGTTCTCACTCTTTACACTACATAATTTGACCTGTTCTGTGTGAGAATTGGCTTTCTATAGAAGTCTACCAGATCATCCTGTACATTAAAACATAACACTAAAGGGGTATCCACTGCCTTAAAAAGTGACTTTGAACTGAATTTCAGAAATCTGTTGGGAAATACTGAAGGGCATGCAGGAGGTTGAAACCAACAGAAGTACATAAGTACAACATTCAATGTGTTGTACATTGTACATCACTAATAACAGGGTTATTATTTTCAATGAAAAAAGATGTAAGTAAGATTTGCAAGTAAACAATTTATTGATTTATAATGCCACCTCAAGATATTTCTATTCAATGCTTTACTCGTGTACCACAATAATATAATGTTTTTAGTTAACATATCTTTGTTAAGGGACTTTTCCAAGCAATTACACACACACACACACACACACACACACACACACACACACACACACACACAGAGAGAGAGAGAGAGAGAGAGAGAGAGAGAGAGAGAGAGAGAGAGAGAGAGAGAGAGAGAGAGAGAGAGAGAGAGAGAGAGATTAAATCACCATATATGAATATTTTTGCCACCTATTAAGATCCCCATACCATCCCCATGAATATTTCTCTGGATCTGCCCGTCACTCACAGAGTAATGCCTCCGATTATGTCACCTAAATGGTCTGAAATCAAGAGTGAAATGAATTCCACTATAAAAGTTGTATTCTGATTAGTTTTGCTAAGGTATGTTCATGATATATCAGATTTTCAGTCTTGTTCCTCACCTGTTGCAGTCCCGTGCGCTGGCCCATCTCGCCTGTATAATATGGGGTGTCTAATTGCTCTTTCAGAATATTACAGAAGATGAGTTCAGAGAGCAGAGCTGTTCCGCACTCAACCACTGTGTAATTTTATCCACACCGCAGTCTCTCACTTCACACAGGGCTGATACCTTTTGCCTCCTCCTTTCCTTTGTATCAATTGGTCGGAGTTCAGCCTATTGTCACCACAAGCTTCTTTTATATCTGCGTGCAGTTTGTGCAGGGTCTCTCAGTCAGGCCCGCAGGAGGGATTTCAAGCAGCAGCAGCAGCAGCAGCAGAGGCGAGGAGCGGATCCCACCTCGGGGACGGCTGTGCTGCCAGCGTCTCTCGGGTTCGAATGAGCACAAGGCTGGAGTTCTTGAGCGTTGGGGTCCCGACACTTTAAGTCACTTTAATGGGACCCCCAGAGCCTGGCAGGAGTTCTCCGTTTTTTCGACTCAGTCGTCGCTCCACGGCCATGCCAGAATGCTGTTGATACCTCTGCTGGTGTTGGTGAGCCTATGTGATCCCGTTAGTCCCCGGGCCAGCTGCGCCCCGGGCCAGGCTTGCGACCCCCGGCAACGGAGGGACGCCGGTAGTCGCGGAGGAGTGTATGAACACCTCGGAGGAGCGCCAAGACGCAGGAAGCTCTACTGCGCTACTAAATATCATTTACAAATCCATTCTAGTGGGAAAATAGATGGATCATTGGAGGAAAACAACCCGTTTAGTAAGTAGCCTACTTACTTGGTTTAAAGCGCAGCAAACTGCACCAACAAAGTCAAAACTATCATAGATAAATATAATACATATAAACAATCTTGCTGCTATAATTTCAAATGATGTTCTTAGACGCAGTGGGATCTATTTATTATATAAAGGATCAGTGCAGTGAACATTTTAATCAAAGATATGGAGTCAAGTTGTTAAATGATGATTGTTTTGTTCTGCATATTAGTTGAATGACATCAAACACAATACGTCTCACTTAACGGTACATGTTATTCATGTTACATACATGTTATGTCAATACATGTTCTACATATATGCCAACAGTATATTAAAATATACAGTGTATAATATATCCGTTAACTGGATTATTTATTATTCTGTGTTAAGCTATTTTAATAGATTCTGATTTTATTAATTTTTCAGGGCCTATCAGAGTTTCACTGCCAATTAGTGGTAGTGGTGTGTGTGAAGTCATGTCATTGCAAAGCCGCTGACATGCAGGTTAATCTCTATTAGAAACATCAGCCGAAGCATTAAGATCCAGGAGAGACAAAGGCGCTGTCCGAACGGATGGATTGGCTTATCAGTGACCATTAGAGGCTTTCTCCAGCGCTGAGTAGGCCATTGACCAATCAAGCGCTGATTCAGAAAGACAATAAACACGTTGTATGGTGCAGTATGAGGTGGCAAATACTGTACAGCCGTAAATTAATTTATGTAGGCTACCTTAAAGGTTTGTTTATTTTAACGTAAATTTGCTTTGTAATTTTTATACTTGATTTCCAACTTCGAAGATATATTGGAGGAATGATTCATGCATCTATGGAGAAGAAAACACTGATTTTTTTTTTTTCAATGATTTTAATCGTTATAAATCTTTCATTACACAACCTCTATAGTTATACAGCATGTAGATATTACGCCATAACTTTTGTAACTGTTGCATATTTATCTGTATTGCAGGCATCATGGAAATTACAGCAGTGGACGTAGGTGTTGTGGCCATAAAAGGGCTTTTCTCTGGCAGATATCTGGCCATGAATGATAAAGGGCGCCTATATGCTTCGGTGGGTACAACTGTGTCACCTATTCAAAACGTACAGCTCTTTTTGACACCAAAGGCAGCAGGCAACCTGATAAGATTTTGTTTCACACTGTGGCGTTTACCTGCTGTAACGTCATATGTTTATCTGTTGTAAATTGTGATATTTTATGTCTGATTTGGTGTCTGACAGTAGTGGCGGTCAGTGTTGTGGGGGCATAGTTGAGCGAAATTCAGACACTCTCAGTGTCTTTGAGAAGCTGTAGTGCATCAAAAACATAGGACAAGCAGCACGACATGTATGGCTCACTGTTTCCCTCCTTCTCACGCCCCCAGGAAGTGTTCAACAGAGAGTGTGAGTTTGTGGAGCGGATCCATGAGTTGGGGTACAACACCTACGCGTCCCGCCATCATTCCACGGAGCAGCCGCTGCCACCAGGGGGCGGCAGCAGCAAGCGGCGAGCTAGTGCGAAGCGCCAGTGGTACGTTTCTATTAATGGCAAAGGCCGGCCGCGGCGAGGATTTAAAACACGAAGTACGGACAAAGCGTCACTTTTCCTTCCTCGGGTGCTTGGCAACAAGGACCATGAGATGGTGAGGCGGCTCAGAGAGAGTCAGAGCGCACATCACCACATGCATCACCACGGCAGCCGCTTTGATCGCCGGAGACGCCGGCATCGAAACAGGAAAGGCCGGGCCTTTACAGAGCAGACTTTTGGAGGGGAGAGCTGACCCCATGGTCCTATGACTCATTTTAACATGGACCCCGGCTCTTGGCATGTACTGTAGCTTGATTGTAAATGATGACGAAACTATTTGGATCCTTCCCACGGAGTAGCGGACAGTTATGTTGATGATGCCGAGAGAATAAAAATCCAAAAACGAACAAAAAGTGCCAGCAGTGATGCAGCACATATATCAAGGAAACTTTGATACATACAAACACGCGCGTTCACACGCACGCACACATACAGACACAGCTGTAAATTTTATTTACTGACATCTTCAAAATGCTACTGTCTTTTAAACCAATGTATTACGTAGTTGAAAATTTCTAAGCCCATGTAAAAAGCCCTACTTTTGTCCAAGAAATATTTATCAACTTCACATCAAGCAAAAATCAAATAAAAAAAAGTTGTTTTATCGTTCTACATACAGAATGCACTGTGCATGTATAGCGACAACACATATTTTCATTTGTCAAAACCTAAAATGACAAAAACAATAGAATATTTTTTTCTTTCTGATGTGCTAACAAACATGACTGACATTGATAAGGAACCAAGCAGTTTTTGTCAAATTTCCATTAAGAAGCAAAGGGAGTGTGAAACAGGATCATGTTTATATGTTTTTGACATTCTTACAATGTGATAGTCTACTGTAAGCTCAAAGATGTACTTTGCATATATTGTACAAATAATATGAATATTTATTTGGTGCTTGTGTTGTAAGTTATTGATAAGATTTTTCTCTGCATTGTAACAATGTTACTGTTTGTTGTCACTCACCACCTGGTTCCAACATAAAACTCAATGGTACTGAGCTGAGGGAACATCTGGCTGATTCCTTCCAACTTTTCTGTGAATTGTTAAACAAGTTTTCACAGCTAAAGTTTGTCTTCACAGATTTTGAATTGTGTTATCTTATCTTGAATCAAAGTGTTTTTGTGGTTTAGTAGACAGGTACACTGGACTAGATGACTAGAAAAAGTGCCAACACCAGCATTCATGAAACATTGGGTTCACACGGTGAAACAATTTTTAAAAACATAAATCTGTTTTTAAAGTTAGATCAATGTAGTGTTTGTAAATTTGCATCAGTCTTTTTTTTTTTTTTTTTTTTCTTCCACGTGGAAAACATTTCTGAGTTGCTGAAGTTTCAGTTTTTATTTCTTCTGTTCTGTCAGCAACAGGTCTTTGAAGACTGCATCCTAAAACACACAACTGGACATTTTTGTTTTCAACAAAAAGTGTAGAGCAGCAGGAAGCTAGACCCAATATGTCTGTACACATTTCCTTAATCATATACAGATTATGTTCTGTAAACTGCCCACTTCAAATGATGAGACCAGATTTACATTGAATGTCACCACAAAATATCAGTCTGTCAATACATTGTAACTGGTCAAACCCAAGAATTATTTAACAGTAATATTAAAACACACATATAATTGAAAAATAATGTGTGGGATTAGTTTGAATATCCATCAAGGATTGCAGATTTCTTCTTTGTTGAGCTGTAGTAGACAGGTGTGTTTGTTACCCAAGGTTAGCTAGGTTTGTCATAACTTGGGTGGTTGGGGGGCCATTTGCAGTTGTACCCTTCTTTCTGTCTGTCTGTCTCTCTCTCTCCCTCTCTACATGTGAAATTATCCCTGTCTCTCTGCTGCAGCTCATTTGTTAAAGTGCCACATCTGTTGCTGCAACATGGCCCAGAAGAAACTATAAAAACAACTATCAATGCAAAATCATCACAAGCAGTCCGACGACTCTCTTGGATGTTCTGGTTTTGCCTTGCTCACTCCTGTCTATAGGTAGCTGCATATAAAGCCTTGTCATTCTATACCTGCAGGCTGGGGAGGCTTCCTGGCCCAGACAATAGCTCCTCCCAAGGGGGGCCTGGGAAGCAATACCGCTTGAGACTTTTAGGCTTTTTTCTTCTTCTTTTTTTGAAACACCGACCAAAAGCCACAGAGTCGATAAACAAGGCAGGTCCTCCTGAAGCAGTAACTGTGTCATACAAAATGTAGCACCTTGCAATGATTTGTTATAAATGCCAAACTCTAATATTAGTCAAAAGGAATGCAGGATTTCAGAGAGGTTAGGGCCTTTTGCGGCACCTCTCCCTGCCTGTTTAATTTAAACATTTATCTTCTATATCTCTTCCAACATACCCTTTCTTTGCCCTGCTAAGATTAATCACCATGGTAGTAAAAATGACTTCATCTGCAGTATCTACTGGGCTGATGAGTGAAAGGATAAGGATTCCTTAGAAAACATTTTAATGTCCATTAGAAAATAGCTACACTCAGAAAACTACTGTAAGCCCATAATTCAGAGAGAGGAACACAAAGGATGACTGTTACAATAGCTGTGGTGAGTTGGGAATTAATGGGACACATTTTTGTCCTTCTAGGTGTTCCTCATAAAATCTGTGTTCTGGTAAAATCTTGTCTATTTAATAAGTTGTACATTTAGAAATGCATATTTACCAGAAACAACCACCAGTCAAACGAAAATGTGTTGTTAATGGCTTGTGAATGATCTATGAAGCCAAAGTAAATGAATTACAAACAATTAATGAAGTTGTTATTTACAACTTCTAAATCCCTTAAAAAAGGGTGCCTTATCAGAAAGTGATTCTTTTCATCTTATACTAAGTGCACACCCCTTTCCTATAAATTACTAAAAATTGCTTGTTATGCAATCATCATGTTACATGTGTATAAAAATAGGCTAATGCTTCCCAGGGAGAATTACCTTGAGTGAGTATGTGTTGGAATGGGACTTTTTATCTGACTTTTAGCCAGCAAAGCAGTCTTCAAATTATGACACAGAACTGAGGACAGTTCACTTATGTACTTGTATTATCATTTTCATGTTACACATGAACAAGAAGAACCTTCTTGTTCATGTGTAACATGAAAATGATAATACAATGATTAAGAAGGTTCTTCTTGTTCATGTGTAACATGACAATGTTCAAAGGTGGTTAATAATAGTGCAAAATAGTGGCTACTTCACAAACTTATACAAATTGCTAAGCCTTTTACTGAACAAGATTTATCAGAGTATTCTGTTGACTCAATAGAGGCATGTAGAGGTAAAATGGTGTTTGAAACAAGGTCCCTGAGCTCATACTGTAGCAGGTCACTGTACTGTAGGAGTGTACACATGTAAACAGTGACCCCTACAGGTGGATAACTGTCTATCATCCAGACACTACTGGCCATGTTGTCTTGTGGGAATGTGCATGAAAGCTGAAAGGTCAAAGTTTTGCAGAGCTACTCATTGCCCTGTGCAGGCAATGCACAGACAGTAAACACAATATATGTATAATCCTTTCAGAGTTTGTAGTTATAACAAAAAAGACATTAAATCCTATTCTTCATGACCAATCCACATCAAAATGTTCAGTGAAAAGATTTGGTTTTAAATGCTCAGCTGAAGAGTATAATATGATACAGTACATTGAGGACCTGGTGCAAAAGACTGTGAGTGATTTTTATATCACTGTCAACAAAAACCATTTAACCATACTTGAACACAGTTGCAAACAGATTTTTATCAGACTTGTTGCTATATCTTCCTAAACAATCTGAATATAAAGGAGAAAAAGTGTCTACAAGACTACAAGAGTAATCTTGTATTTAAAGACTACTCATAAGCCTGGATAATAAAGTATTTTACATAAAAACTTATAAAGACGCCATGTAGCAATAAAAGGTCACTAGCAGCAATTTATGTTTTTTCTAAGTTGCCTATTTTCCACATGGAATTGTGTAATGCAGACAAACTCACCACAACAAGTTATTGGGTGAATCCAGTCTGGCGGCAGTTCAGTGACAGCTAACTTACTGGACAGCATCCAACTGTACTGTGCCAATGATATCAGAAGAAACATTGCTCCTCCTCTGTTTGGATATATACTGTAGCATGTGACATTAGATACACACATTCACTAACAGGTAGGAAAACCTTTACAGACATGTGTGACATCAATCCAGGTTGATATCTGAACAGTGTCTGATACACTAGCTAGTTACATTTATTAATACTGCAGCATTAAATGAATAAGGTAAAGAAACAAGGAAAGAAATAATGGATTGAATTCTGGCCCAATAATTAAGTTTTCATGAACACAACATGTAGAAGAACAACTTGCTTTGTGCACACCAAATAGTTTCAGTGTTGGATTTTATTTATTTATTTATTTATTTATTTATTTATTTATTTATTTATTTATTTATTTATTTATTTATTTATTTATTTATACATACATGTTTCCATAATTATAATCAATGATTGTAGTTCTCCTGTATTTATGAGTTAAAAGAAGATACATTGGATTCAAAATGATGAATAAAAGAGTAAGCTTACAAATGTTTGTGTTGAATGTTGAGACATTTTAAGCTCTGAATTGCAGTTGTCACCCAGTGAAATCTAAAACCTCTTTCCCTCAGCATAATTCATTGCTTACATGAAACCTAAAACCACATTTATTCAGTACAACATAAACAAGAAAGAAAGCTATACATAACCTACAAATCTCAGTGTGACAGGACAGAATCATGTTAACATATTTTGTTTTGAAAGCAATGATAGGAGTATACAGAACCATGGACAGCAACAGCGCAGGATCTGCTTGTCTTTACAGGTCACAAACATCTTCAAATTTTCATTACCAGGAACACTCTCAACCTGCCACCTCAGGCTCTTCTGGAGGACTAGTGTTCCATCAGTCATCCTGTGATCCTGTTTTCAACCACTCAAACTGGCTCCTATAACTCCAGGACCCACCAGATACTCTCTAGGCTCAGTGGAGTGGTCCTCTGCTTCAGAGATTCAGGATGGATTAGTTGTCCTTGTGGTCAAACAACTCGTGTGCTGTCCTGGAGTCTTGATGGATTTTCAGTTATGTAGCGTATTGGTGGTGCAGAGGTCCCACAATCAATCAGTTTGTTGAAGGTTTGATGGTATGTGAGCAACCCTGATTCCTGGATATGACATGATAAAGTAGCCATACAGCTACACTGAAGCTTAGAAACCTATCAGATGTCCTGCAGGTCTCGCAGTCCTTCAGCCCATGAGGTCCTGAGGACCTACCAGTACATACATTTTCTGCGAGGTCTGCTGATCAGTAAGTTTTCCTGGAGGTCTATCGGTCCATCAGTTCTCCATGAGGTCCAGCAGTTGTCCTGGAGGTCAGTTGTGTTTTATCAAGCCCCTTATATTGGTCCATGTCAGCCATCCTGGAGGTTTGATGGATCACTAGCTATTCTTTTGGTCCATCCATCCTGAGGGTCCTTTGCTCCACCAGACTGGATCAAATTGGTTTGCTAGTGTGTCAATAGCCATTTTGGGGGCTTGGTAGTCATCTAAAAGGGGCCTCAACACCTCAGGATTGTATCTGAGATGAGATCTGGTTGCATTCATGGAGCCATTTTTCAGCACACAAAGAAACAATGCTGTTGTACATTGAGGATCAGCCAAATGTGAGAAAATGTTTCATCCTTGGTCAGTGAGGAACGGGACTAAGCCACCTCAGAGATCAAAGGATTGTGTGTCTGGGCTGACAGAGAGGGAAGGCCTTCAGTACTCAAACACAGAGATAAATAATGGGACACATGACAGACAGAGTAAATGTTAGTGCTCATCATAGATTTAACAAGGATAATAGAATTGATGAAATGCTGAAATAAAGGGAGGGTAAGCAATTTAGTTTGGTTTATTTCAAAGAACATCCAAGGCAATGCACCATTGCATCTGAAAGACTGGTATTGTCAAGGATGACACATCAAAGACATGCTGCCATGACATTAGTTGGTTATTATAATGCAAACAATAAATAATTTCAAGAAAAATCAATGATATTATATTATTATAATATTATCTTTTATTTTGACATTTTTAAGTTTAAGTTTTGCTGTCTTTAAAACAAATATATTGCATCAATTTGATACTACTTATTTTGATGTGGGCCTACAAAAGTTCAGAGGTGGTTTTGGCAACGAAAAGAAAAATAAAATAAAATAAATAAAATAATAAGAATAAACAAATAAAAGAAACTTAAGGCTATTTGAATAAAATAATTTTCACTTAACAAATCATCCTGAAAGCCTGTTGAATACAGCTTCTAAAAAACAGGTAAACCCTTCAGGAAGTATTTCATTTAAACAAAAACATAAATATATTTTCACATGACACGCAAGGTTTATTTTATTACAAAAACGGACACTGTGACAGATGGTCTATCGACTCATATGACAGTTGACATACTTGAGTGTTGTGTTGCAGTTGCAACGTCAGAACTTTGTAAAGTCTTGGCCAACAATGACAGCGTACTTATCATGCTGCAAACTCTCTATTTAGTCTTACCATTGTTTTCTATAAGGGCCCGGGGCATGATTTCCCTTCTAACCGTCCTAAGTTTTAGTGCTTTTCATTTGGTTGAACTGGACCTGTGTTTTTTCCTGTTATTGTTCATTTATAGAACTGTCTCCTGTCTCGACACCACGGTCTGTTAACTCGGCCGCTTCCTATTTTACATCCTCCAATACATAAATTATGATATTCTGATGCTGACAATGAACGCCTCAAACAAAGAATTACTATTATTATTATTATCATTTTTACTATAAAAAGGTCTTAATTCTCCCCCCCCCCCCCCCCCCCCCAACAAATTCCCAACTTTGCTCTCAGATAAGGCAGCTATTATTTCATTTCAATAAACCCCCCGGCTCTGTTTGGTGCGCCTGAATGTGAAAGTGGCTAGTAGGCTACTCTGTAAAATTCGAGCTGTGATGTAATGCGTCCGCAGGTATAAATATAGAGGCATGGCTGCACAGCGTCCATACAGGTCAATGTCGCTCCGGCGTTTAAGCTAGTGCGCCTGTCGGTCTTGGAATGAGCGCAACTTCCACACACTCCTCTCTGCCGCGCTGCTGCTTCTTCTTTTTATTCTCGCTTCATTGGAAAGGCAAACGCCGTGAGGCTGCTTTCAGAGCCAGACCCGGGATGGGCTCTCTGGCGGCCCTGCGGACTGTCCTGGTCCTGGTCCTGGTGACCGGACTGGCGGGATGCGTCCCCGGCCTGAACGGGACGGTGGATCGCTTGGAGGCCCTTTACTCCCGGTCCTTGGCGCGGGTCCCGGGAGAGAAGCGGGAGGAGATCAGCCGGGACAGCGACTACCTCCTGGGCATAAAAAGATTGCGGCGCCTCTATTGCAACGTGGGGATCGGTTTTCATATTCAGGTGTTGCCAGACGGAAGAATAACAGGAGTACACAACGAAAATCGTCACAGTAAGTTGTGTCAGTTATTTTATCAGTTAGATATAAGGTGATTATTTATGTTCTCACTACAGTAGGCTAATGGACTTGCTGGTTTCAAACAACATAAATAACAAAAGCAAAGTTCCCTTAGTCAAGACATTCTGTTCTGTTCTGTGTAATAAGCTTTGAAGTAATAAAACATCTTCACAAACTAAATAACCAAAATGATAACTGGCCTATAAGAGCATGTCACAGACAGTCACAGACTGATGAAATGTTAGGCACCTGCAGACACCTGATCCCAACCTTTACTTCACAACTGAATGAGATGCTGCTTATGGTGTCAATCAGTGAACATCTTACAGATCTCAGAACTAGTACAACATCTGTAGACCTTCCTTAATGTCTCCAAGCATGTATGTGCTGGTGCTGTCCGCCTTGTGTGTAACCAGAGCTGCTGTGATCCAGGCCAGCGGCGAGCCAGCACCTAAAGTTAGGACATAGCACAGCGCATAGACCCATCTGTTAAGAGAGATTAACCCCAAAGTCGTTCACTGCCTCATATTTGTATACATGAAAAGCAACAAACATTTATTTTCTTACACGTCAAATATAATCCCTGTCATCCCATGTTTGTGAACTGCTGTCATACTGTAATTAATTGACAAAACCCTGAGCTATGGAACTTAAATGGTGTCTTTTTCCCCTCTGTACTATTTAAAGACAAAAGACAAAGACAGATATTCATTACAGAAAATCTCTACTAAAAATCCAAGCCACTGTAAAATGCTTCAAAATGATCACAGGAACAAAGGACACACACACACACACACACACACACACACACACACACACACACACACACACACACACACACACACACACACACACACACACACACACACACACACACACACACACACACACACAGTCTGCTGTAACAAAGCAGCTTGTCAAGGCCAAGTGAGAAACTATCAGCAGGGGCTAAGTCAACCTGCAAATATCTCTGCATGCAGTTGCATTTACATCCACAAACCTCTGAAAGAATGCAATAATGACTGATGACTGAAAAGAAATTGTTATTTGGTCAAATCTTACACCAAATCTCAGAGAAAATATTGGTCTTTTAGTGACTGTTAAAACAACAGCTTTTCACACACTAAATGACAACCCTATTTTTCTTGCACTATTCTGAGCCAGAGAGGTTTTTTTTAATTTATTTATATATTATAATATATATATATTTTAGTTATAGTTTTTGGTGTTCTTGGGATAAAATAGATGTAAGCATGGGATTTTGATCAGGATTTCATTTACTTTTGTAGGAATTCACCCAGTCTGAGTCGACATAGTCCACAAATTTTCACACATACATATGTTTAAGGATACAGAATGAGATCAGGCTTACACAGTGATACACCTTGCCAAACCCAATGAAGGCCCACAAGCACTAAAATGAATCTACTTTAGTTATTGAGCCTCAAAGAGTTACTTTTAATACTTAATTAATACTTGTAAAATATTTAAATATGTAAGTGCTCATCAGCATTTACAGATCAGATCTTGAGAAACTGAATTCTTTAGCTTGCTGATGAGTTTCTGGATATCCAGCTCATCTTCTGGGACACATACAATAATGTCAATGTCTGTGTGTGGGGCAGGTTAGCTTGGATCTCTCTATCAAACCAATATGTTTTAGTGTCTGTGGCTTGTTTTTCCTGAAGGTCTTCTGCAGATCTCTCCAGTGGAGAGAGGAGTAGTGACTCTGCTGGGCATTCGCAGTGGACTGTTTGTGGCCATGAGCCGACGAGGAAAGTTGTATGGATCTGTGAGTGTACAGTCACTGTCTCATGCTCACAACGAACACACACACGCACGCACGCACACACGCACGCACGCACGCACGCACGCACGCACGCACGCACGCACGCACGCACGCACGCACGCACGCACACACACACACACACACACACACACAGAGTTGTTACATGTGCAAATTTTGTAAAACCTTTTGTTATGTTACAACTTGTGATGCTGCTGATTAAATGAAATGATTTTCTCATTAATTAAGTTTTCATTTCTTAAGTTTTAATGGTACAATGGTGCAAATTTAATTTCTGGTTTGAAACCAACTAATTAAAGAATAAGGACGAACATGAACACAAACTTACTGAATTTATAAATAACTGGTGCAACCCAATCTTGATCTGGGATATTGAGCACCGATGTGAGGACATCCCAGGTGCACAATCAGAATACAAAACCGTATACTTATAAAGCAACAGTCAAAGATGAGTTAATAACTGAATTCAGTTGTGAACAGTCTCATTATTCTCAGCTCTCAAGCTATTATCACACCCACTGAGAGAAAGTAGTACAATCAGAGCATGGTGTCCTGAGTCCTGTCTCACTCACATCATTCATTACTTCACAATCAATTATTTTTTTTTGTTTAAATCACTGAATGAAACAGCTCCTGTACAATAGCACTCAGAAATAAAGCAATTGTTTGATAGCAATCACAATGAACAATACTCCATCCGCCCAAACCCCCTATCCACCCCCCTTCCCATGTTCAAGCATTTTGGTTTTGTCTCTGCCTTCACACAATCAGCATTTTCAAAAAATTCATATATCTCCCTCTTTTCTCTTTCAGCTACACTACAATAATGAGTGCAAGTTCAGAGAGAAGCTCCTTGCTAACAACTACAATGCCTATGAGTCAGTGGCTTACCCAAGGATGTACATCGGCCTAAGTAAGAACGGCAAAACAAAAAGAGGAAACCGAGTGTCACCCGCCATGACAGTGACACATTTCTTGCCAAGAATCTAGTGGCCTCATAAATAGTCCTCACCTCAATTTAGAGATTGGGAGGGGGTTGGGGACTCCACACCATGATGCACTTTCACTCCAAGCTTTATGTAAGTGTATCATATTTGATCTTTTGCTATGTATATGCTTAGCAACAGTTTTATATATATATATATATATATATATATATATATATATAAAGGGGGGTGGTTGTCTTTTCACAGTGGGTCAGTAAGATCCAAGATGCTAAACATGTTATTTATGTTTTCATATTCTAATTTATCTGATATTTGCTGCTACAGACCGAAATCTTGTCGTCAGATGTTGAATTTCTTTGCACTGATGAGAGAATATGCAGCATTGCACAGGTGACATTTATCACTTTACTATGTATTATTTGAAACAAAACAGGACCTTTTGGAGTCAACCTAAAAAAGAAATGAGGCGCGAGTGTCTTTGGCGTCACTGATTGCTTATTGCCAGGGGGAGAGAGAAAGATGGTGGGCGCAAGAGAGAGAAGTGGGGGGAGTCGAAAAACCCCCCCAACCTCCACCGTTCCGTTTATAGCTCTGAAAGGGGGGGATGAACTCTGAACTTTTCTGCCGTCAATCTCAGCCAGACCTACAGTATAAGACTGCAGATAGAGAGGCATCCTATTTGACATTATATAAGTGAAGAATTTGGGAGTTTAAAAGCAAGGTTAAACTGCTGAAATGCATTGGAGAAACCAAAGCCTTTACTGTGGAATAGGACTAATATTTATGTCAAGTTTGCCTGATCAGCCTGATTGGCTCATAGCTGTTTGACTGCAATAAAATAAGTTTGCCTGCTAGGTCTGAAGCAGACCAGTAGAGATTGAGAGTCAGCATGGCTTAGGACTCTGGTAGTTTGTGCCAATCAGACAAATATTTGCCATATTGCCTGTGTTGTGCCAAAATTTGTCTCCCCAAGAACCTAGTCATCATTGTCTTCACTTAAAGAAATTCCATGTAACTTTTAATAGAAGAAATATGCAGTCTTCCGCTTAAGATGAAAAGTCAAATTCATAAGAAATAAAACACACCCGAAGTTTAATACATTTTTAACTTTTGCCACTGTAATTGTCACTTTTAGCTACATTGTCAACAGAAATTACAGAGTTTTGCTTTAAAATCACCTGAAACGTTTTTGGATTATTTTATTTTATTACTATTTAAAAAAAAAAAAAAAAAGACATTCAGGAAATATGCTTGTTTTCTTTCTTGCTGAGTGTTAGATGAGAAGATTATTACTCTCAAGCCATATGAAGCTACAGCCAGCAGTTGATTAGCGTAAAGAGTAGAAATGGGGAAACAGCAAACCTACTTTGCCCAAAGGTATCAAAATACTCCTACCAACACCGCTAAAGCTCACTAATTGACATGTTAAATCCCATTTGTTTTATCCATACAACAAATCAAAGTGCCAAAGAGAGTCTTGTCCTGAAGTTTGCAATGAGTGCATTTCATTTTTATATTTCATAAATGAGATATAGTGTTAGTGATCTTAAGTGAGGTATTGGTAGGCTTATTTTCCAAACTGTGGACAGACCCAGGCTCGCTGTTTCATCATGTTTCCAGTCATTGTGTTTCGAAAAGCTCACAAGCTGTAGCTTCATATTTAGCACACAGACCCGAAGGTGTTGTTAATCTGAACATCTCAACAAGAAAGCAAAAATCTCAAACTATTCCTTTATGATGCCAGTATGCTGAAGTACAATCTTTCTTCAGTTTTTTAAAGAAATTTCTCATGCTATACATCAGTGTAATTTACTAAGTGCATTGTCCCTCCAGTCATTTCCTTGTGCAGTGATAAAGTAAGATCACAAATACATTTTACTGAGGATAGACATTTTGGCACAGTTCCAGTATGACTAACTTGCATTAGCTGAGCCATGCACTAGTTGAGTTTAGTGTAAATAACAGACTTCTTTTTTCTTGTATCTGTCTCATGTCTCTCTGGCAGTCTCTGCAATTGACTTCAGCCCAGCTCTGGTGGCCATGTTGTCCTAGTTGTGCCTTGTCACGTTCCAGCTATCTTTACCCTGTGATTTACTTTTAGAAAGGATAATCATGGGAGAAATATTTACGGACAGCTGTTTGACTGTGCTATATGCTAGGGCCAGTAACCCTATATTTTTCTTTATATATTTTGTAAATATAACCTCTAAGTAATTGAAGGTGCTGGTATTCCTTTCAGGGGGAGGACAGTTTTAAACCAACAGATCTGGGAGGAGGTTGATGTTTGAAGGCACAAGGCATGTTTGTTTGGCTGGCTTTGGTGCAATTGATGAATAAATTATTCATGAAGAGAATTCATATCGATAACCCAGGTAAAAAAAAGGACTGGTGAGAGATACGTGACCACATTTTACTTGTCTTCTTTTTTTGTTTGCAGTACTCTTCTGTTTTCTTATTCAGTCTTTTATCTAAGACATTTAAAATGCTCAGTTTCAACATTCCACATACGATAGCAAATGTTGTAAACAGCCAAACTCCTGTTTAGCATTGTACTGTTTTCTCTGCTGAGCAAGAGTGCCTTCAGTAACAGTGATGATGCATTAGCACAGAGATCGGCCACACTGAATACACACTCTAGGTATTACGTCACATAACTCAAGCAAATATCATGCAAACTGTCGCTGTAGTGGGTTGAGGCTGCAATTTTTCTTCAAACCAGTATGGATGTCCAGACTGATCTCACTAGTGAGACATACATGTCATTGTATTGTCAAAATAAGTGCAAAATCCATTGTCTGCTTCTTTTGTAACATCTCTTCTTACAGTTGTTCAAATCTCCTCTCCAGCATCTCAGCTAGTCAGCAGCAATGCATGCAGGTATACTGGTATGTCTGGTGCTCACAGCTGTGCTCAGTGTTCTCCAGTATCACTGCTTTGCATGACAGGCATCATGTTTACAGTAGAATACCTTACTTCCATCTGTCACTGACGCAGGGCCAGCCCTCTTCTCCAGCTGCTTATTTGGGTATTCAGCAAGACCAGTGTCATTCTTAAAATCAGCAGTATGTGATTTTTATGTAGGCACACTTTCTGCTGATACCATCCAAATGGTTCAGATACACATGCAGGTTGACAGTCATTGCTGACCATGTGGACTCTTACAGAAACGTCACTGCACACTGATCTTAGATATGCTCTTTTATTTTATTATACTGCACAGCAGCATCTCAAGACCACTATTTCGTCCCATGTCACTGTTGTCACTGACCAGGTGGTGTCTAGTCATGGCAATAGTTTGTTTTGTATGCCCAGGTTTTTAGATATCCATCTCTGAGATCTCTTTCTTGAAAAAACTAATAATCCACAGAAGAAGCTGTTTTGACTGCTACTTTATACTAAATAAATAGTTGCTATGAACACTAGTAACAGGATGTCATAAGGACAACACTGTTTTTAGGTCATGCTGTGGAATTATTTAAATGCTATGTTTTAATTCTGTAAGCAAAATAACCAGGGTAAAGTGAGAAACAGATATCTCCAAACCTGGAGGAAAAAAAAATCTACACAGCTTGATCCAATTAGAGATAGGTGAGAAAATGTTTTTTTTTTGTTTGTTTGTTTGAACTGACCCTTTAAATTGTAAAACATCAACAGTGAGCTGTTGATGACGGTCTGTATCCAGAAGTGTATCTTCAAACAAACTCTTTTAGGACAGAATAAAGCCAGCCAAGAGTTATAAAAGTGACTGGATTTCATTGCTCAAACTGGTTTTTACATATCCCTGAACTGTAAACTGTTGATATATTTCTTTGTAACTCTGCTGCTTGGCTCTGCATTCAGGCAAAGGAATTTCCATTGTGAAGTGATGATATGTTACTGTACTATCTATGATTCTGAGTCCTGTGGTCTTATGACAATTTTGTATCAACTACTTTTATCAGTTGTCCTGTAGTTTTATACAGGGCCTAATAAAGTATCACACTGTATGTGCTGTGCACATGGCTAAAGTTTAACTTAAGGGAAGCTGACAATAAAATCAGTCACATACATGTAAGGTATGTATATGTATTGTCATCTGTATTTTTGTGGTAAGATTGTGTTTTATTAGACAGTATTTATCATTTAAAAAATATGTTCATGTAACACTGCAAAACTGTAACACTTACTTGTGTATTCATGGTATAATGCAAATGCAAATTGTTGGGTTTTGGGGAATTATGAATAACATAAAGCAACATAATCTGAGTAATTAAGAGATTTTCTCTAGCTAAATTCTACATCCAACCAAGCAATGGCAATACAAATATGCTAGTATTTGCAATGAGATCGGGGATGTCACTGTTGCTATTCAAGACGTGCATCTACACAAATGCAGTTTGTCTCTGACAAAATATGAAAACATATGAAATCTGTGGAATGAAGTAACCCATGTTTCCTGGTTAAGATTACATAGAAACACTTTGAGTCAAGATGTGGTAACAGTCAATTTACTGATCTCATTTAACAACAGTCTACTATTTTCAGTGACCATATTAAAAGTTTTTCATTTTAATATTACATTTCCATAAAGTTGAGGGATATGCAAAATAAAAAAAAGGTTTGGTCAAAACTGAAGCAGCAGAGTTTGAGATATTCTGACTTTTAGTCTAGTATGAATCATGCCACAAAAACTCTGGTTTCTACACCTTCCATATTGCAACTTTTTAAACTCCACTACCCACAGTTTGCAACACAGGCTGTATGTTGTAGCAATGTAATGTAGCACTGTGTTGATGCTGTCTTTCTCAATTTTACATCATAAACCCAGCTTTGTTTTGCACTACTGTTATCAATGCTAATATATGCTCACATTTATCCATTTCTTCTGTTGCAATTTCCAAGTTGTATATTTCTCTCAACTGTGTCAATAACACTATTTATTATACATATTGGCAACAGTATTTTTAAAAACTGTATATATTGTGCATATATATAGACCTAGTATGTCTCAAGTGCAATAGTATTTTCTCAGGTGCAATAATATTTCTCAAGTGCAATACAATATTTTTCATGTCAGTAGTTAGTTTTCTTATAAGACTACTAGCAACAGTACTTATTTATGGCAGTAGGATTGTTTGGCCTTTACTATTTTTTTTATAATCTGTTTAAATGTACATATACAAAGTTGTTTTTTCTATTCTGTACCTTGTATACTTTTATATTGTCATTTTCACCTCTTTATGACACTGTGCTTGCGCTTTGTAATACTTGCTGGCTGTAACGACGAAATTTCCCTGTTGTGGGATAAATAAAGTTTTATATTATATCTTATTTTATCTTATCTTATAAATTTAAAGTTTCAAGCCAAAGCTAAGATTGAAAGCTCCTTCACCAGCACAGGATACATTCTACAACTATCTTCCCAAGCTTCCCATGTAGTACTCCTAATGACAAGTAAACGATAATAGTGACTAATAGTGATCCTGTGGTAGTCATTACAGTTTCCTATAATGACCTTAGCTCAGTCATTGATCATTTTTTAAAATTCTAATTAAATTTTAGAAATTAAGAGCGTGGTGTTTAAACTATGTACATTTGATAGTAAGGGATAGTATAATGAATGATTGAGCTGCATTAATTTGGTGCATACTGAATTACCTTGACAACGATTGGATGGATTGCCATGATTTAAAAAAACAAACAAACAAAACAGTTAATCTTCCCAGAGGATGATACCTGATAGCTTTGGTGCTCCTCTGACTTTTCCCTCTATTGCCACCATGAGTTTAGAATTTGTAATTCAGGGTGAAATACCTCAACAACTATTGGATGGAATTGTCATGAAATGTGGTCATTCATGTTCCCCACAGAATGAAGAGCAATAGATCCTCTGACTGACTGTCTAGCCGCATTATCAGCTCAACATTATAATTTGTGCAATACTTTGGTGCATACCTGCAAAACTAATGACATTCCGATCAGCCTCAGTGGTACTTCTTCTTCAGTACCAGCAAATGTTAACATGCTAACTAGGGTTGAGTCGGATACTCGTTTCAGACGAGTATCCAGTACGGATAAAGCATTTTTGACGAGTACGAGCATGATACGAGTAAACATAGACATAATATACGTGGACGCCTCATTACGTGCTGGAGCGTAATCCAGCCTCGCCGCCATATGGGTGGGTCTCAGCTAGCACCAGAGCCAACCGAAGTCAACGTAAAGAGCACAACAATGCCCCTATATTATTTATTTATTTTATTTTATTTAGCTTCCCAGCCCCAGTTACAAGCTTAACAGGGTAGTGTAAGACGCTGGAATGACCCAGACTTTTAAAGCTAACTTTTCCAGGCCTTAAAAAAAAAGAAAGAAGGAAAAAAATGTGCTGAGCAGATATATGGGAGCTTGTATGTATGTATGTGTTAAAATCAGTGTATATCACAAACATCAGCAGTTTCAGTACAGGCTATTATGGAATCTTTGTCATCCTAAAGCTGTAAACAGTTGTTTAAATTTAGACACGTCAGGCCAGACGATGTGTGTGTGTGTGTGTGTGTGTGTGTGTGTGTGTGTGTGTGTGTGTGTGTGTGTGTGTGTGTGTGTGTGTGTGTGTTTGAAAGCAGCAATGGACTGTGGGCCGACACACATGATGAGTTGTCCAAAAAGAAAAAACCTTCCTCGTTTCGACAGTTTGTTTTGGTGAAGTTTTATTCCAACACAAATGAGTATAAAAACTTACTCAAAGTTTAATGCGCATGTCAACAGGTTATGTTGACATGCGCACTGACGAGATGTCTGGTTTTTGTGCGTGTGTTGTGTGCGTGGGCACGCGTGCATGTGCCTGTGCTTAACTTTACATTAAATAAACTCAGCGCACAAAAAGAAAAATGAAGAAATTCTTGTGTTATTGGTGTGTACAGAAGGGCCATGATTTTGTGTGTGTGTGTGTGTGTGTGTGTGTGTGAGAGAGAGAGAGAGAGAGAGAGAGAGAGAGGGAGAAATCAAATGAACAATCAAGCTGTTTCTTTATTAAAATCTAAAATTAATTCATATATACATTTATTAATATGCCATACCATATGTCTGTATTATGCTCTTTAACAAAGACAAAGTATTTCAGCATGAAAGCATTTGTTTTTAATGTGTGACAACGTCCTGTATCATAACTACATCTCTGACGTTTGTAACAAACCAAACCGTGTGAAAATCGGGTAAAAATTAGAGGAGTAATGATGATAACTGTAGCTGGACATACACCTTCCTCCGTAGAAATAAATGCACTGGGGACGCATGGGAGACCCATCCAAGATGGCGGCCGCGCTGAACGTCAGCTCCAATAGGAAGCGTCAGTCAATGAGGCGTCTATGCGAGTAAAACTCGTCAATATCCGTGCTCGTGCTGAAGGAAAATCCTCATTGGGTAACCGACTGTCTTCACGCTCTGTGATTGGCCAGTCACACACAGTGCCCGTCCCTCCTTAGTCAGACACGTTTCTGCAGCTAGAACTGTGCCCCACTCTCGCACACACACACACGCACACACAGACAGTGACTGATCTCTCTGTGCTTGGCTTGACTCTAGCCCACGTTGCTCTCTCCAGTACCCAGTACTGGTTCGTCTCATACCTCACTGACCGACACTTCTTTGTAAATTGGGATGCATGTTCCTCAGGTACCCATGAGATCAAGTGTGGGGTTCCCCAGGGGTCAATTTTAGGTCCAACTCTTTTTAATCTGTACATGCTACCCCTCGGGGATGTCATCAGGGGGCATGGCATCAGCTTCCATAGTTATGCTGATGATACGCAACTGTACATTGCCGTGTCTCCTTATGACACAGGGCCTATTGATGCCCTTTTTAACTGTATTTTAGACATCAAGTCATGGATGGCAGAAAATTTCCTTCAGCTCAATCAGGACAAAACAGAGGTCTTAGTCATTGGTCCTGAAGGCCAGAGAGAGAAACTTTTACCAAAACTAAAAGATCTTAAACCAACACATTGTGTAAAAAGTCTGGGCGTGATTTTTGACTCTGAGCTTACTTTTATTCCACACATCAAAAACATAACAAAGATAGGTTTTTACCATCTTAAGAATATAGCCAGAGTCCGCCCGTTTCTCTCTCAGGCCAGCACGGAGGTGCTGATGCATGCTTTTATCTCTTGTCGCTTAGATTATTGTAATGCCCTGCTCTCTGGTCTTCCCAAAAAGAGTACTTCAAATTTTCAACTACTACAGAATTCAGCCGCTCACGTGCTGACGGGGACCAGAGGGCGGGAGCACATTACATCAGTTTTAAAATCGCTGCATTGGCTCCCCGTGTGTTTCAGGATAGATTTTAAGGTTCTTTTATTAGTTTTCAAGTGTCTTAACGGTCTCGGACCTTCTTATTTATCTGACCTTCTTTTACCATATCAACCCTCACAGACCCTGAGGTCCTCCAGCTCCGGCCTCTTAACCATACCAAAAGTAAGAACTAAAACACACGGGGAGGCGGCTTTTAGTCATTATGGTCCCCGACTGTGGAACAGCCTGCCGGAGAACCTCAGGGCCGCAGAGACCGTTGATGTTTTTAAAAAGAGGCTCAAGACTCATTTCTTTAATCAGGCTTTTAATTGATACGTCTGATTTATCTCATTCCTTTAATCAGGCTTCTTATCTTATCATATATTAGTTGTATGTTTTAATGACATGACTATTTACTATTTATTTCATTTACTCAGTTTATTTATAGTTTATCTATAGCTTTCATTTATAGTTTATTTACTATTTATTCCTTTTATTCCTTTACTCATCTCATTTCATTCAATGTTCATGTTTTATATATTGTATTTTACTCTATTTTATCTACTTTACTTATTGTCTCATGAACTTTTTTTCTTTTAAATGTTTATTTATTTATTTATTTCAACTTATTTATTTATTTTTTAATTCCAGTGTTTCCTCGGCGGGTCCTCCACACTGAGAGATGTGTCTGATCTGTTGCGGGGGGGCTGTCCTCGGGCCCTCTTGGCCCGGCTGGTTGGGGGAGTCCCTGATGTCTCTCGGTGTGGACGACCCCAAAGGTGGCCTTTTCCTCAGTCATTAGTGCCGTGCCATGTCTCGTTACCCCTGCTATCGTCTGCAGTAAGAATGTGTGTGTGTGTGTGTGTGTGTGTGTGTGTGTGTGTGTGCGTGTGTGTGCGTGTATGTGCGCATGTGTGCATGTGTGTATGCATGTAGTTGAGGGTGGGTGCTTGTACATACGGAGGGTGGGAGGGATGGGTTTTTATTGTTGCTTTATTTTGATTTCTATTGTTTTATAATCCTGTGAAGCACTTTGTGTTACATTTTAATATGTATGAAAAGTGCTATATAAATAAAGTTTGATTTGATTTGATTTGATGATACTCCTTAGGTTTTCTTCAGCTCGCCTCTGTTTCGGTTTGTATGATATAAAGTTACTTGGTGAACTTGTTTCGTAACGAGAGCTGAAAACGGCTCGTGTCGCGTCGGTCACTTCCTCCACTCCGGTCGTTTTTTGTTTTTTTTTAACCGTCTGCTTGCTCTTAGTTTGGCTGGTGATATAAAGTCATTTGGAAAGATTTGCTCGTACTGAACGCGGTGCTTTTGAGAAGAATACAGTAAACCAGGCTGACTCATTATTTCCCTGTTTGCCATCACTGGATGTTTGCATGAATCACCAAGTTCACACAGATCATTAAAAAATAAACAGTCTTACAGACCACTTCCACACATATTTTGTGATCAAAAACATTGATTTGAATCTCAATTTTGAGGCTGTTCTGTAAATAGTTTTCAAATAAACAATAAATATAGCAACTTCTGATCAATCCATATCAATTTCAGACTTAAAATAATGTACAGATTTAAGCCCCACCCATTTTAGGTCCTGCCGACTCTGAGTACAGATACAGATAAATTAGATGGTTGAGCAGATACAGATACAGATACAGATAGTGGCGTACTCGCTCATCCCTAGTAAATAAGATAAATTAATGAATTAATGATATGCAAAGTTCAACATTTAAGAGCTGTTATACAGTCTTATGGCAGCAGGAATGAATGATCTCCTGAACCTCTCAGTTCGACAGCGCAGGGAGAGGAGCCTGTTGCTGTGGCTGCTTCTCTGAGCTTCCAGAGTCTCATGAAGAGGATGACTTGTTGACTTGTTATTGAGGATGGCGTGCACCATACTCCTCATCCTCCTTTCCACCATGGACCCTCCCACATTATCAACCCCAGCTTTAAGAGCTTAAATCATACATGACATCATCAGCATGTCAGGTTGTCAATCAGTGAAAATCATGAGAAGGCAATGATGTTGAAATGTGGAAATAATTCAACTGTGATCTCACACATACACATAAAACTTGTCATTCATGAACACAAACCAATTATTTCAGAATCAAGAGAAACAACAATGACCTTTCATTAAATACCTGCAGTGGGATTCTCTTACAGTGGTGGAAAAAAGTTTTCAGACACCCTTAAAATTTTACACATCTCAAATATTATCATGAAATATTTGTGGAAAAATATTTTTTTGTGTTTCAAAAGGTGTGGCTGCATTAGACAGACACAAACAAATACAAATCATATTTTTTTTTTGTTTATGTTAACTAAATTCTTGACAGTTTCAATATGTCAGTTCTCAACATTGTCAGTATCAAAGCCAACAAATAACAGAGAATGTGTTCAAAACTGGAAAAAACAAACAAACAAACAAACAAACAAAAAAACCATCAAATTAATATTTAGTAGTCTTGCCAGTAGAGCTCTAATCCTGGCTGGCATGTTCCCTATGAGCCTTTACACTTTGAAACAGACCTTTTGATAATTCACCACAGATTTTCAATGGGGCTCATGTCCGGGGATTGAGCTGGCCACTCTAAGACCTGGATACTGTGCTCCTGCAGCCAAGTTCTACTGGCCCTGGATGTGTGGCAAGGGGCATTATCTTGTTGAAACATCCAGTTTTGACCTCGGCAGAGCAGTGCAGGTGCAGAAGGGAGTACGTGGGTTTCGAAAATGGCACAATACTTAGCAGAGTTCAATGTGCCATCACAGACAGTGAGATGACCAACACCAGCAGCATTCATGCATCCCCAAACCATGATACTGCCTCCACCATGCTTGACAGTAGATACTGTACATGCTGGAGATAATGCTTCGCCTGGCCTTCTGCGTATCCTCACATTAGCAGGAGGAAGATAAAGCTGGAAACTGGACTCATCTGACCACAGAACCTTCTTCCAGTTCCTGGCTGTCCACTTCTTGTGTGCTTGGGCCCAACGACGCCGGGCTAAATCAATCAATCAATTTTTAGTTTTTAATGGCTTTTTTAGGATTTGTTTAGTATTTTGATTGTGACTGTACTAAAAGAAATTGCACTTGAAGACCTAATAGTGATTCTTAATGCAGTATACCACAAATGCATGGGGTGTCCAAAAACTTTTTTCCACCACTGTATGTGAATCGTCCATTCTCTCTAGCTGCTTGGCACTTTGCTGGTGTGTCTTTTGCACTGTGGTCTTTGCCAGAGCAGGACAGGCCTCTCCACATAGTATTTCTGTCCTTCAATTCAGCGGCAGCCAGGACTAAACCAGGTCACAGCCTGAAAGAATGACAGAATGACATGTTTCTGCTTGCTAAAACCAAGGCCAGCCTGGTTAAAGGCTGTAAATCAGATTAAAGATAGAGTCCAGCCTTCTGCATCCTCTTTCCTATTGTCACCGGAGCCTTTCAAGCACAGTTGTGTTATGATATTTTATTAGATGGGAAAAAAACAATAAAGATGACTCCACAACAAGGACAGTATTTGTGTGTGTGGGTTTTGTGTTTGTGTGTCTGTGTTTGTGTGACATGGTAGGACAGGGGAATAAAATAGCAGTCTCCCCTATCCTTCCCTGTTTCATCATGACACACAATTCATTTTCGGTCTTTCAAAGTGGATCTTTCTTTGAATGCATCTAATGGGCAAGAGATATGTGGAATGGGAATTAAGGACAAACTGTAACAAGTGTGCCTTTTTTTAATCAAGTGCTGCTCCATTTGTGTATGCTGACTGACAACTTAATGAAACCATCAATTAGTTAAACAAACAAGGTTAAACATATGCACACAAGCATACACAAACATGCACAGACATGCACAAACATGCACGCATGCACACAAGCATGCAAACACACACATACACACACACACACACACACACACACACACACACACACACACACACACACACACACACACACACACACGTTGTGTTTATATCACTTGTGGGGACATTACATAGACTTGCATTCATTTCCTGGAGCCTTACCCTAACCATAACCACTATCTGCCTATTCCTAACCCTGTACCTAATCTAACCTTACCTAACCCGTAACCCTATCCTCAGTCTGCACCCTAAAATTTAATGATTTACATTAAGGGGACCTGCATTTTGTCCCCATAAGGGAGGTCAGTCCCCACAATGTGACTGTGTAAACAGATTTTTGTCCCCACAATGTGATAAATACCTGGTCACACACACACACACACACACACACACACACACACACACACACACACACACACACACACACACACACACACACTCGTACACGTACACACACAGAGGTTTTAATCACTTTTGGGGACATAACATAGACTTAAATTCATTTCAGAGAGACTTATCCTAACCACCCAGTTTGTACAACATGGAGACACACACACACACACACACACACACACACTTGCAACTGTCCCAAACTACTAATTCATATAATGTTCTTTTTTGTTGTTGTTGTTGTTGCTGCTTTTACAAATTGTGATGCCCTTCTCTCAGCTCAGAGCATTCATACATCTGGACATCCAGGTTAGCTATGTTAAACTGCCCTTGACACCAAGCCCAGTCCTGTCCAGACCTATTAGCCTATCTTTACCCACAACAGGCAAATTAGCTGGTAGCTTCAGACGGGAAAAATGCAGCTCAGGTAGGTAAGGGAACAAAAAATCACTGTTAGGGAGAAAATGCACACAGGCAGGCAAAACAAAAGTAACAACACAAATCTCCAGATGGGAAAAATGCGGCTCAGGCAGGCAAAAAACCAAAATCACTGCTGGAGGAGGATTCAGCAACCACTAGTATGGGAAGGAAAAATAACCATTAGGGAAAAAAGCACACAGGCAGGCACAAAAAATGAACTCACAGGAGTGGACCAAAAAGATACAGTGAGATAACACGTCGGCTGGACAAGTGTGGCAGGGGGCAGGAGATCAGTCTGCGGTGAGACACAAGCTACATATGCGAGAATCATCCGGCACAGGAGTGTAAGAGAAGCCAGCTTAAAAAGGAGAGTCCTGATGAGTCAGGATTAGAGACAGATGTGTCCAGCCGCTGCTCCCCTCAGAGGAGATCGGCCCCTCCCCTGCCACACTCCAGCCCTGGAGAAACACAGAGGCAGAATCAGAGCAGCCAGCCCTGGCTTCCTTCAACACTCGTCGGACCCGACAAAATTGCGCCTGGACGGATGGTACTGCCATGCCAGGCTCCTGACTAGGAAACAGGGGGGGCTGGAATCTGGTCATTACCATAAAAGGGGACATACCTGTGGCGGAGCTAATCAGGGAGTTGTGGGCATATTCCACCCAGGAGAGGTGCGTGGACCAGGAGGCTGGGAGACAGGATGCCATACATCTCAGGGAGGACTCCAAATCCTGGTTTGTTGGCTCAGTTTGACCGTTGGACTGGGGGTGGTAACCGGAAGTGAGACTGGCAGAGGCCCCCAAAGCCTGACAGAAAGCTTTCCACACCTGAGAAGTGAACTGCAGTCCTCTGTCTGACATGATGTCCTGAGGAATACCATGAAGACGGAAGACATGGAGAACTAACAAGTTAGTGGTCTCTAAGGCTGAGGACAATTTGCTCCCGGTTCCCCACGTCATAATTCTGCTCTGCAGACATGAGTCGGCAGGAGAAGAAGGCGTATGGATGTAATTTTTTGTCCGGAGGCAGGCGCTGGGAGAGGACGGCCCTGACCCCTGAATCCAAGGCGTTGACCTTGACCACGAACTGTTGTTCTGGATCTGGTTGAATTAACAAAGGAGCATTAACAAACATTTGTTTGAACCTATCAAAGGCAGCTTGAGCTTCGGGTGACCACTTAAAGGAGACCTTACTGGATGTTAGCTGGGTGAGGGGGGCGGCTATGCGGCTGTAAGTTCTAATGAAACCGTGGTAAAAGTTTGCAAAGCCCAAGAACCTCTGCAGTTGCTTGCGGGTTGCTGGAACAGGCCACCCCTTCACTGCCTCGACCTTGGCTGGATCTGCTCTGAGCTGCCCCTTCTCCACCACATAACCCAAAAAGTTAACAGAAGTTACATGGAAGTCGCATTTCTTTGCCTTTACATATAGGCGATTCTCTAAACAAATACCACCCTGCGCAATAAATCTCTTAATACATCATTTAACATGGCCTGGAAAAAAGCAGGAGCATTAGTTAGTCCAAATGGCATTACCATGTAGTCGTAGTGGCCCAGGTGAGTGTTGAATGCTGTCTTCAACTCGTCCCCTTCCCGGATCCGTACCAGATGGAATGTGTTTCTTAAGTCTAGTTTAGAAAAGATTCAAGCTTCATGAAGGGGACTGAAGGCAGAATCAATGAGAGGGAGTGGATACTTATTTTTAACTGTGATTTGATTCAAACCGGTGTAATCAATGCAGGGGCAAAGAGTTTGATCTTTCTTCTCCACGAAGAAAAATCCTGCCCCCACTGGTGATGAGGATGGGCGAATCAGACCTGCTGCTACCGAGTCATTAATATAGACTTCCATGGCCTCTCTTTCAGGCTTTGTGAGGTTATATAGTCTTTTGGTGGGGAGAGGTGCACCTAGAAGCAAGTCTATAGCACAGTCATAGGGGCGGTGAGGAGGGAGTGAACAGGCCTGATCTTTACTAAAAACTTCCTTTAGAACGTGATACTCACTGGGGACATTGGACAGGCCCACCACTTTAGGTGGATTAGTGGTGCCGGGGGTCTTCGTGGGAACTGCTGATTTAAGACAGTGAGCGTGACAGCCGTTGCTCAAGTTTCTTATGGTGGCGGTGGACCAGTCAATGTGGGGATTGTGCTTCTTCAGCCACGGGATCCCCAAAAAAACTGAAGAGAGAGGTGATGAGATCACATACAGTTCAATAAATTCATGGTGGTTGCTATAGAGAATTAGTTTGATTGGTTCTGTTCTATCCGTGACAACCTCCAGAAGTTTACCGTCTATGGCTAACACTTCCTTCAGGGCAGTAATCTGGTTCAGGGGTTATGGGTATTAACAAAATCCTAGTCTATAAATTGTCATCTGCGCCCGAGTCCACCAGCACCTGTAACGGGAATGTTTGCAGTGGCCCGTGTATCATACCTTGCACCTGCTGTTGGGATGAGGAGGAAGAGGAAATTGGGCTCACCAGCACCCCCCTGCCTGCTGATGAGCCTGGCCTTTTGGCACCTCGGGACACTGAGCAAGGAAATGTCCTTTCTGCCCGCAGTAGAGGCACAGCTGGTCTCTGATGCATTGCTGCCACTCCACCAGTGTGAGGCGAGCTCGTCCCAGCTGCATGGATTCCCTCCGCGTCTGGGGTGGTGGAGGGAGAGGAGGGTGTCGGTGGTGCTGGTTTGCTGGTCCAGTCCGGGGAAGGCGAGGGGATGTACTCTCTGTCTATCCTACCCTTTCCTACGTCTTTCCCTCATCCTATTGTCTAGGGCAATAGCTAAATCGATGAGGCTGTTCAGGGAGCTACATTCGCTTTAAACCGCTAGCTCGTCCTTTATTTCCCCAGCTAGCTCCTTGTAAAAGATCACCTGAAGAGCTGGCTCACCCAAACCACTTTCTACTGCCAAAATGCGAAAATTTTGGGAGACCGGCTGGCTTCCCTGCCGTAAATTGAATAGCCGACTTAATGCCTCCCAGCCCTTGAGTGGGTGATCAAAAACTCTCTTCATCTCTTCCGTGAAAGAGTGTAATCAGTAATTAATTCTGTGTTCTGACTCGATATAGCAGGGACCAAGCTGCTGCCTGTCCGGACAATAGATTCATGACTAACGCTGTTTTCAATCGGTGAGTGACGTAAGTGATGGGCTGTTGGCTGAAAACTAAAAAACACTGGTAGAGGAACTGAGCACATGTACCTAAATCACCTGAGTACCAGGCTGGGATGGGGATATAGGGTTCCATAGGCGGAGGTGCAGGGTGGGCAGGAGGGCCCACGGGAGACGTAGGAGATGCAAACCAGTCCCTAATGTCAGCCAGTTTTCCTCCCAGGTGTGTCACGCTGGTGGTTTGTTGCTGAAGATGTTCCATGACTTGGTGCATGGTCGATTCGTGCTGGTGCGAGTGGCTTCCAGTGATAACAGAGTCTGTACACTAAGTTTTGCTCACGTCGATACACAGTCCTCTGCCCCTGATCTTACGAGGAGTGCTCTGCCGCTCTGAGGAGCAAAACCAGTAGGAAAACAAGAACTGTATCACGAAGATACGGTGAGACGCTGAGCCTCGCATTGTGCATGCACTGCCATCTTGAATAGACATGTGTACAAAACAAACAAAGCCCAATGGTTCAGGACACACATTATAATGTTCTGAGCAGCCAGAAACATGCAGCCAGCACAATGATTTAGGTGTCTCAAACAGTAATGACAGGACTAAGCTGTCCTTTAATTTCACAAGACAGCAAGGCTTATACAACAATGAAGCTTATGATAACACTTAGCATTAACTGTCTCTGCCCAGACAAAAGCATCTTACTTGAAATTACTTCAGGAGTGTTTTTCAGTCCATCCAGTGCATTCAGCATTTCCTCCATCCCAGACGATGCAGAGACCACTATGTCACTTCCTTGGCAGACTAGTCCTCATAGGCAAAGGGAGACATTGACCACTTTGGTTTAGTGCTCCCCAAGCCATCTGTCAGTGCTGTACGCACCTCCCTCCAGGGGCAAGCAGATACTTTCATGATGCCCCAAGTGGAAGGCAGTGTCCCTCTCCATCCGCACGCTCTCATGTCCTACCACGGCGTGTTACTAACTTAGCTCCTTCCCCGGAGTCTCTGTGCTTTGTCGTCTTGCAGGTTCCCATGGACAGTGGCTGAATCTGGATTGTGGATTTCAGCTGCATCTCCTGCCTTGGCCCTGCCTGACATCCACTGCAACTGCTACTGCTGTTATTACATCCACTGTCACTGTTACTGTGACTGCATGTCTGTCTCTCTGTCTCTGTCTCTGTCTCTGTCTCTGTGTCTCTCTCTCTCTCTCTCTCTGACTGCATTTCTGTCTGTCTGTCTGTCTGTCTGTCTGTCTGTCTGTCTCACTCTCCCTCTCTTGCTCTCCCTCTCTCACCCAACCGGTCGAGGCAGATGGCCGCCCACCCAGAGTCTGGTTCTGCTCGAGGTTTCTGCCTGTTAAAAGGAAGTTTTTCCTCGCCACTGTCGCCAAGTGCTTGCTCATGGGGGAATTGTTGGTTTCTTTGTAGATAAAAGAGCTTGGTCTGTACCAGCTCTATATGGAAAGTGTCCTGAGACAACTTCTGTTGTGATTTGGCGCTATACAAATAAAATTGAATTGAATTGAATTGAATTGAATTGAATTGAATTGAATTGAATTGAATTGAATTGAATTGAATTGAATTGAATTGGTGACGGAAGCTGAGCTGACTGTGGCAGTATCCCCCACAGGATGAGACAGACAAACTAATCTTCAGCAACAACTTCCCAGACTTCCCAGAAAGGGATCCAGATGGCAGACCCAAGTTAGACAGCTTGTCTCCCACCATCTCGGCTTCTCCTTAAGCTTTTCCTGTCTCCCCAGTGGCAGACCTGGTGTCTGATTATGAGGACTTTCTGTGTCAGTCTGCCAGCCATATGCTAGCCACCAAAAGACTTTTTTTGGACTGCCAGACATTATCAGCAGGGATACCAGCAGAAGAATCTTCCTCTATTCACAGCCTCTTAGGCAAGGATGTTTATGACCAGCAGTCAACAGCCAAATATCTGGCACTGTGGCTTCGCTTCACAGAGCTCCAGTCATTTGTGGAGGCTGGTAAACTGAAAGTGCTGGTTTCCAGGTACAAGCCTTTCAACAGAGTCCAGAAAGACATGGGAAGTTTTCCTTCTGTCCCACTGCTAGAGTAAGGCCTACCTACCATAATTCTACATCCCACTCTTCAGAGCGAGTTAATGGTGAAATCTCAGCACCACTTTTTCTCATACATGGAGCTGAGTGCTTCCAGTCCCATGGCCAGCACTGGCCTTTTCAAGGGGATGAATGGACAATTGTTTCACACAGTGGCAGTGATGGCTAGCTCGCTGCAAATTATGTCAACAGAAGCTTGAAAGATGTGCATGCACCAGCTTCTAGAGAACTGCTTAGCTAAGCATGGAGAAGCCTGCAGCCTGCTATTCATAATGTCAATGCTACACTCTCTAGGACTCATCCCATGTCATGCCCTCTGCCTCTCATGTTAAACAGTTTGCCTCCAACTATGATTGGTGTCTGCTGCAGCCATTTCATCCTGCAGGAGTCAGATGACAGAACCCTGTTGTGCACTCTCCAGCACCACAGTGGGATTTACCCCTGGTGATGCACATTCTGGGTGATCTCTCTCAAGATGTTATCCATTAAAAGAGCACTCTTCCTAGGACTTGCTGTTGGTCTCACCTTCCGTCTTTTCCATTAGAGTGCAGCAACTTTACAGCCAAATCCCTCATGTACACCTGAAGTCCTGAATGACTGACTCAGAATTCGCTGATAAAAGAGGATGAATACTGGGGTGGTCTGTAGACTGTTATGCAAAGAATAGGAGGACTGCTAAAAACAAAGGCATGGTGCTTAAATGATGTAAAACTGTTAAAAGGAACTGCATTTGCAGACATTGTAGTTCTTGTGATAGATGCAGTTCCGCCTCCCTTTTTGCCCCCTCTAGTAGAGAATAAAAAGTTAAAATTTGGTGGGGAAGCCTCAGTGAGAACAACAGGCGCATCAGTGCCGAGCCATGTCTCTGTAAGGAGAATACCATATAGGTTTTTGTCTAAAATTAAGTCATTTATGATAAAAGATTTGTTTAAAAGAGAGTGCACATTCAGCACAGCCAATTTGATAGCTGTGCTGAACGTGCGCTCATCATGGTGTTTTAAAGGAATGTTAAAAACAGTGCTGGGTCTAAAAACATTCCTGGACTTTGAATGTCTGTGTGAAGTGATTGATGTGATGATGTGAATGTCCTGAGGTTTCAGTGGAGAAGAGGGGGTTACTGCCGGGAAGGTGTGCATGGTGTGGGTGAAACATGTGGTAGGTGAGGGTGAGGGCGAGTGTGGAGCAGAGTGCTTGTGTGCATGAGTCATACCCGTTAGTCAGGAGGTGGCTGAAGTGCAGGACCAGACAGTGAGGTCAATGTTGACTGATAAAAGCCGTGAACCCTCCTGGTTGGGGTGTAGGTTGTCCCGTGTAAAGGCCTGTTTAAAAACGCTATAAAATTGTCCACATACGGGATGTTTTCTGTCAGGCAGCAACCCTTCAGCCACAGGTGCAGCTGGCGAAGCCGGCTGGTGATGACGTCACCATAGTGCGTTGGGGGAAGCGGGCCAGAGATAATTAGTCTCTTCCCAGTGTCCAGCAGGCGGTCGATCAGCGACACAAAATCCTTTTTGAGGACCTCCGACTGCTGATTTCTGAGGTCATTGATGCCTGCCTCCAAGACCAGTGTGGAGGCTGGGCTGTGTTCCGCACACAGTTGGAGAGCGGCGGATGCAACCTCCATGATGCGGGCTCCAGGGTGGCAGAAGCACTGCCACATGCCTGACCATGGAGGTCCCTACCACTAGCACCGAGGGGAAGTTGTGCTGCACCACTGGCTCCCTGGGGGTGCGGCGGTGGCAAGGTGGAGCCTGCTGGCGTTGCGACGTGGTTGCACCGGGCCGAGCTGGAGGGAAGCGACCATGTTGGACTGGCGGATCCCAGGTCTTGGACTGGTGAGAGCCACGGCCAGTTGGGTGGACAGGTCCTGGAGGCGAGCTGGGCCAGGCACCGACGGGAGGGAAATCCTGCAGGCTTAGGATATCGAACCTGTTGTCCAATGGCAGATCCGGCGGCAGTGGAGGAGGAGATGGCTGAGCTCCAGCGCCCCGGTGCACTACCGACCAGGGCTCCCTCAGCCTGAGTGGTGTTGAGCTCACGGGGCCCTTCACCCCATCCTCCCCGGTGAAACAGTGTGACTCCTCGGGGCAAGGGCAGGAAGTGCAAGGTGCCGATGTCTTAGGCTTGGCTCCCTGTCGGTGCCAGCAGGACTCAGCCTGTGCTGGTGCCGGAGTTCCGGTGGTGATCGAGCCTGTCCACGGCAGGGTGGTGTTATTTGTGGCCACCATGTTCCGATCACCAGTGCCGGATCGCCTCAGGTAGGCGATATGCTTCTCCTGGGTCTTTCTCCCTGAGGTCGGCCCGCAGACCGGAGATGCTCTCCCTCAGTTTCGAAAGGGTGCGGAGGCAGGACTTGCATACCGCCATCATACCTGAGACCACCATAGGCTCAGGCAGGTTGAAACGCAGTACCGCCACAGGGAGGTGAGTTTTTGTCTTTTGGGTCTGGTACTGGTAACGTTGGTAGCGCGCTGTTATTGCTTTATGTTTGACTAATTTCATTCAAACTACTCTTAATACAAACAAAACTTCTTACTGGCATCCTTCACAGAGCTGCTGGCTACGTCACGAACTGGTGACACCCCCATTCTCATTCACAGCTGTCCTTCAAAGGATGATAGTGGCAAACGTCTGTGCACTGACATCTTGGGTGTCTCTGTGCCCTTTCATCTGTTTCTATGTGTGCAATGTGTCTCAGTCCTCTCTGACTCATTCAGTTTGAAACATGCATGATGGCAGATGACACTTTGTCAGATCTGGCGTGATGGTGCACCTCTAATCCTGTCATCTTGGATTACTGGGTTGGATGGGGGGCCATTATGGTACATCTTCAACATCACACCCTTCTACAAGGAGTCCTGTGTGGAGGGAGTGAAATATCACTCAACCGCTTTTTTTCTACAATGCTACAATGGCCGGAACCGCTGTATCTTACGCTTTGCATTTATCGGGTTGTGAACTGATACTGTACACTATGTTATCTGCTTGTGGACCTTAGTGTCACAATGGACATTAAAGAGCAAATGACAGGCATAACTCAGACTTTGACCCCTGGCTCTACTGGCATTAGCCAAGGAAAATACTGTTTTTTGGGAGCAGAGCTCAGGTCCTGACGGTGTTACATACTATGCATGAGGACTAATGATTATATGTTTTTATTGACTCAGTAGAGAATGTAGAAATGGTCCTTTAGATATGCTCCTAATTACATCATAGCCAATAGCTTTAGTTCAGTAATCACTTAATCAGTATGCAAGGAGCTTTTCTTACTGCTGTGCCAAGAGTGAACATTGTTTGTTCTGAGTAAACACTTTACACAGATTTACTGCCTCTAAAGATTCACTTCTTTGTCAAGCTTATTGTCAATACACAACTGTAACAGTACTGACAATGTGGATTACCAGACAGAGACAAGACAGCAGAGGGAAGTACATCGGTAAAATCTTCATGCTTCAGGACTGACAACAAGTAAAACAGAGATGACAGGAATGTCCAGGTCTGCTCGTTAATTTTTGCCATGGGCAGCTAAAAACATCCAGAGCTGTGGTAGGTGTGGCACCTGGCACCATGATGAAAAGAAATGACCTGCTCTTAAGAGTATGTGTAAAAAGTAAAAAAAAAAAAAAAAAAAAAAAAAAAAAAGTGACACTGCATATTTTTGTGTTGTAACAAAATACTGAAAGTCTCAGATGTGTGGGACAGTTTCAGTTTCTGGGGGAAGTCAGTGAAGCAGCAAGCCACAAATTTTACTGGATACCCCTGCACAAGCACGGCCACTTAATCACTTTCATTACTCCATTTGGTGAAAGTGGCAGAGATATAACATTTCCAACAACTTCAAAATGTATTGGAACTCAAGCAGCCCCTAGAACGGTCAACTACATGGCCAAATTCATCCAAGAGCAGCAGCACAACCACTCTGCAAATGGCTGAAGGCGAAGGTGGCATGGCTGTGGGACCCCCCACATCAGACCGCCTTCAAGGAACTGAAGTCTGTCTTAGCATCTGCAGCTGTACTGACCTTCTATGATGCTACCAGGTCCTCTGTGGCGTTGGATGACGCTGCCATTATATGTGTCTTATGAATGCTCCTAGTGTTTGGGCGTGTGTACACTTTAAGAAACACCTGTTTGGACTTGGACTGACCACAAGGCCCTGGTACAATTAATGAACAATAAAGACCATGACAATATCCTGATGAGGTGCGAGAGACTGCTGATGAGGCTGTGTACTTAGCGCAAAAGACATTAGCAGTAGCCAATGCTCTCTCCAGGGGCCCAGTGCAAAGATTTGGGGATGAGATGTCCACTGACATCGTGGCAAAACATATAGTCTAGTGACTGCAAAACACAATTAGCCGCTTGAGAGGCTGAGCCTGGGGCCTTCCATTGTCTGACACGGATTATTGAAAAAAATTACTGAGATACAGAAAAATACTTTTAACCTTTTAATGGAAAACAATAAGCAACTCATTGTTCTGTGCACAAACTCATAATCAAAGTGGTCAAACGAAAAAAGCGTTTCAAAACAGCATTCAACAGAGCGGTCAACAAAATTACAGCAACCCCACTCACCCTCTCTCCCTCTCTCTCCACACAGGCGAGCAGGTGCCTATATTAACCTATATCAATATGTCACCACCCACATTCATGTGACCTATCACAATCATCATAATTATCAAATGAACAAGGACAAATAACCAAAATAGCAAATAAATAAACCATAACAAAATGATCTATTTACACTCATCCATTCATGGCTCCAACACTCCAGAAGAAGAAGAAGAAGAAGAATTTCCTTTATATTTTATTCACATTTACACACAACATGCAGTTGAGGAGGAAACTGTACACGCCATGCATATGTGAAATTCCATCCCGCTATTTGACCCATCCATGGTCAGTCTTTCCTCCACGGTAGACCAGGAGCGGTGGGCGACCAGCGCCCGGGGACCAGTTCCTTTTCGTCACCATTGGTCAGGTGGTGATCTTCTTGCATGTTTTTAGTGGGGGTATTTTTATGGAGGATACCCCAGGTGAACACGGGAGAACATGCAAACTCCACACAGAAGCCCCTAATTATTAAGTTATTACATAATAATTACCCACATTACACAAACTAGTCATCATTCATCCAGATTTTGCACATTCAGAGTAGAGTTTAGGACTTTTCTCACAGACCGTATCAACCTCTCCCACGATCCTCCATGATGTGAGCCAGCTGGGGGGTTGAAGGTCCATTTAATTCCTTTCTGAAGAAGTGTATTATTGATTTGTGACGGATTCCACTGCTCAATGGTTGTTCTCAACTCACGCTCTGCTCCTATGAAGTTTGTCCCATTGTCTAAGCGCAGTTCCTGGACTTGACCTCGCCTTGCTATAAAATGTCTGAGTGCATTTATGAAGGAGTCGGTATCCAGTGAAGGTGCCACTTCAATATGAACTGCATGTATGGCCAAACAGGTAAAAATAACGCCATACCTCTCACTTCGAACAGTCCAAAATAGTCTACTCCGACACGAGTAAACGGTGGCCCATCTGGAGTCACTCTTTCAGCAGGTAGATCTGCCATTTGCTGGGACACTGGTTGAGCATTCAGTCTACGATTGATGACACACTTGGACAGAACTCTCCATATGACTGTACTAGCCCCAGTTTCTCCCACAGTTTGGCTAGCGTATGGTTACGGCCACCATGTCCCACTTCTCAGTGAATATGCCTCAGAAGCATGTCTGAGATATGGAATGGTCTTTAGCCATTATTATAGGATGTTTAGCCTCTGCAGGCATAGACGACCAGCTCAGCTGGCCACCAACTCTCAGAACACCATCTTCCACCAGTGGGCAGAGTTTATAAATGTGGCTATGGCCCTTAACACTTTTGCCATTTTGCAGCCTAGAGAGTTCCTCTGGAAACTTCTTCCTCTGGCAGAACTGAATGATTTCCAGTTCAGCCTTCTCCAGCTCCTCCACCGACAACTGACTGTCTCCCTCTTTTAGGTGTCCATAACCTTCAACATCTTTGTTGTATCGCATTTAAATCAGACTGAGCAAGCATGGTGCTCAACTGTTTCCTCTTCTGGCAACAAGCCAAGAGCCAGTCCTTTAATCTCAACATCCAAGCCACAGATTTTTTCAGACCAGTCCAAGATGAGAAGTAACTGATCAGGCAAGTCACAGCATCAATCTCTTCTCTGGCCTGTACAGCATTCACTGCAGCTGCTTTCTTGACCTCAGGGTCATCTGATGGAAGCTGATGAACATCCTTGGGATTAACAGGCCACACACACTCATGTTGACAGAGAAAAGGCAGACCTGACACCCATGTTATATTTTTGAGGAATGCATCCACTTTCAAGCCTCTAGAGGCCACATCTGCTGGGTTGCTTGTAGTGTCTACATACCTCCATTGAGAAGACTGTGGAACTTTGAGAATTTCTGAGACCTTGTTGGCAACAGAAACTTTGAACCTGGAGGTCTCATTCTTGATATATTTGAGCACAGATGCACTGTCTGTCCAAAACACGGAATCTTGAAGGTCCATGTACAGCTCTTTCCTCCACAGAACATCAATGCGACTTGCCATAGTGGCAGCGATGAGCTCCATACGAGGGATGGTAACAGATGTAAGTGGTGCCATCCTAGCCTTTCCCATGATAAAAGTGCAGTGTAGGGGAGAGTGGGGTAATATGAGGCACTTTTTACTTATGTTGTCCTGGAGGTAAGGAAAAATGACACAGAAATTGAATGTAAACATAAACCTTTATTTCAGGATGTCTCCTATCAAATGAAATTATCAGAATACATCTCTGATAGGGGTGGGCGATACTAGGAATTTTGGTATCGATCGATACCAAGTACAGTAAATACAGGGCTAGTATCAATACCGATACCAATACTTTTTACTTGAAACATCATGATCATTGAATAATTTTGTCATTTTGCCTTTAGTTGGTTGATTATGATTATGATAAAACACAGGACAAAGATTTTTGGTAAATAAACAGGTTTTTTATTGACTATAAATTTATTAAAAATAATAAAATAATGTAACTATCATCTCAGCAGTGGTCATTGTAATATCCATGGCTCGGTGTGAGTTATCTAGGTGAAATAACGAAACGATTAAGATAATTAAGTCTGTAACTGTAATCTGCATGTTGCCTAAATAGGAATACCAATTTTCCTTCAACAGTTAACACAAAGGGTTATCATATTCAGCCATATTCATATTTCAGGTTTGAGGTATATATCTCCAGTAAATCAATTAAGATTTTTTTCAACTGGCTGAACACATGATAATAGTTGAATCAGTCTGCTGAAATGGCTTCTCTGTTCACCAATTATACTGTGAAAAACATTACTTAATGCTGGAGATTACCTGGATATTCCTGATTTTTTGACTGAAAAGCTTGTGTGTGTTTGGGGATCTCCCTCCTCCTCCTCCTCCTTCTTCCGTAACTTTTTCAGTAGCTCGGAGTTCTTGTGAGGGTGAGCTGCTTTAATGTGTTTGTGCAAGTTTGTGGTGTTACCACAGTGGCGAATTACTTTCTTGCACACATCACATGTGCCAGTTTCCCTATCAGCTGCAGTAAAAAGGGTCCACACAGCACTTCTCTTTCTCTCCGGCAGAGCAAGAGAAAGTGTGCCTGTCTGAGAGAGCAGCAGAGAGAGAGAGAGAGAGAGAGAGAGAGAGAGAGAGAGAGAGAGAGAGAGAGAGAGAGAGAGAGAGAGGTGCGCTGTTTTCACACGGCACAGACAGGCTTGGAGAGAAGCTGTGCTCGCTCGCATGCACTCTGTGAGGAAATTTGAGTAGTTTGCTGGATGTATAGACCAGAAACTGCAACAAAAGTATCGATCTCATCATGCTAGTATCGATCCAATACCAATAGGCACCTTGGTATCGATACTATCGGTATTTAGACTGATACGCCCAGCCCTAATCTCTGACAAAGCTGCCCAAAAATAATGGATCCAGCATGGTTGGAGTGTGAGTCTGTGTCACTTGGCGAAGCACATGCATGTGCAGGGCCTGGTGAAAATAGCTCAGCAGAAAGCCCACGGGTGCATCACCTGCAGCTGCAGGCTGCTGCTCCAGGTTGGGCCTGTCTGACATCATGGATGGCTCAAACTCTGCATCGGAGAAGACATCTCTATTGTAAGGGAAAATCCCAGTGCGTCTGAATCCAGAGGAGATATTCCGTGGTGTCATTGCTGACAGGAAAGCATCATTCACACAGCCAGGGATTCTGTATATGCTGGCTGTTTTGCCTGGGTTGGATCTCATCCAACCATCAAGAGCTCTGTTGTAATAGGTCTTAAATGGACCATACACACTCTTATCCAGAGGCTTCAGGCGATGGGATGTGTGAGGTGGAATTGTGAGCATAACAATACCATTAGTTTTTTACCATGTCCAATGCCTTCAGTGAAATGTGGGCTTCATGGTTATCCAAGATTAGCAGCAGTGGCAGGTCAGGGGAGCAATTGGTCTGCTGAACCAGATGTTCAAGGAACACAATGAAGGTGTCTTCATTGATCCAACCTGATCTGGTGGAGGTACCAATTGTTCCTGGAGGTGTTCCCATAATGAAGTGGTCTTTGTATCTAACCCTTGGGAAGATGAACATGGGAGGGACTGCATTACACTAACCCTAACCCTAACCGATATAAAGGGGGACTACGGTCCAGTTACACCTCCCCCCTTGTCAAATGTGTTAAATCTATCGGCTAACTTTCAACTAAATAGAGCAGAACGCAATCTGTTAGAGAAAGGCTTAACTTTCATTCCAACTCCACAGATGCTGCGCCGGGGAAAGTTACGTAGGGACATCCGCACGTACCGCCGCTGCATGAAACTGCTGGATTATTTCGGCTTTGAGGATTCACAGGAACAGACTCCATTTATAACTCCTTCAACCTGGGAACTGCAAGAAAATACATCATCTCCGTCAATCCAACGTCTCGTCCAGAAAGATCTCATGGCTTTCCGTAGCCTAATACGTAAACACTACACTAGCCGTAACATTAACCTGGAAGAATCTCAGGCTTTTTCAAAATTATTTTCACAATTATTAAAAGCGCCGATAAAGGAGGTCTGATCTGCATACAGGATCTGAATAACTATATATGGGAAGCGGAGAGACAGTTAAACAATACTAAATATTACAAACCTTTACAGGAATCAATCCGGGGGGGGACTCAGAAAATCGTCAGAACTCATGTTGAAAAATTGTATGAAAATGGCTTTAATAACAATAAACAAAAAAGCTATCTTCTAGGTCCAGACTCTCTACGTCCAAGACTATTTTATCTACTTCTGAAGATCTTTAAGGATCCGAAGACTTGGGCGGTCCCACATGTGATCCCCAGTGGTCGTCCAATAATGAGTGACTGTGGTTTGGAAACGTACAACATCACGCAGTATAGATTTCTTCTTAAATCCATTATCGCAATTACATCCGAGCTATATCAAAGATACTTGCGACTTTGTAAATAGAATTAAAACTATAAAAGTCCCTCTCAATACATATATTTTTTTCAGTGGATGTGGAATCACTATATACAAACATAGATTCGGAAGTCGGTATACAGGCTGTGACAGAATCTTTTGCTGTGAATCCGGATCCCTCCAGACCTGATAAATTTATCCTAGATCTTCTGGAATTGATGTTAAAACACAATGACTTTGAATTTAACAGTAAATTCTACCTCCAGGATTCAGGCTGCGCTATGGGCCGCAAATATCCTGCTTATGCTAACATTTACATGTCTAATTGGGAATCCACAGTGTTTAAAAAGTGCAACAAACTCCCCTTATGCTACTTCCGGTATCTTGACGATATATTTGGGCTATGGCATTATTCTCTGGCCGATTTTAAATCGTTCATTTAGATCCTAAACAATCATCATCATCATCAAAGATAACTTTAACATATAATATACAAAAATTTCAAATTGAATTTCTAGACACCCAGGTTTTCTTTTCTGATTATGGTAGCACCTACAAAAATTTAAGCACTAGGGTCCACTTTAAACTGACAGACAGACACTCTTTACTTTTTAAAACCAGTTACCATCCCTGGCATACTTTTAAAGGTATCATTAAAACCCAACTTATGAGATTTCATAGAATCTGCTTGTATGATCAGGATGTTGAAATAGCCACCCACACCCTTTTTGCAGCCTTGAAACTTAGAGGTTATACGACTAGCTTCCTTAAGAAGATCAAAAGGGAGGTCAAGAATTTATTCGCAATAAACAATACATATCAATCAAACAAAAACAAAACACCAATCGTTCCATTCGTAGTAACATTCTCGGACCAGCTCTCAGGCTTGAATTCGACGATTAAGCATCACTTCCAGCAGGCACAGAAAAAGCTGCAAAAATACAAAATGATAACAGCTTATAAACGCAATAAGAACTCAAAAAACATTTTGGCTCATACAGCTATGAAAAAAACAAACAAAAAAAACATCCTACCAAATCCGAATTTTAAACAGATCTCTTATTTGGAGAACAGCTTGACATCCAGTCTGGGGAACCTATGATAAAGATTGTAGCAATCTCATTTATGCCATTCAATGTAAAACCTGTGGGAAAATAAACAGTGGTGAAACGGGCAACAGATTGAGAACGTGCATGTCCCAACATACTTACCATATTCGTAAAGTTAATAAACCTACAGTCGTCTGTAAACATTTTCAGAATCCTGGTCACAGTGAATATGTATATATGGTCCTAGAAAATAATAATTCATGGACAAGACAACAACGACAGCAAAAAGAGAGGCAATGGATAATGCAACTTCAAACTATCGATCCCCTTGGACTAAATGAGAAACATTAGGAAGATATGGGAATAGAGTAAACACACTTAATGTATAGAAATTAATATGAATTTAAACAATTAACATGTATAATTTAAAAATTAAAGCATGACTAAAACATAAGTGAAAAACTAAAGCATGTTTTGAATTTGTTTGGTTTCTTATTATTTGTATGCACAAATACTAATAATTCATTCTATTTCAGTGTGTCTCTTCTCCTGACTCCTCCTTTCAATTCCCTAATGTTTCTTTTTTTGTCCTGAGCAGGTGTTCCCATTTACCATCCTCTCCAGTTCGTACTGTAATACACTCTTTTCCATGATTCCAAAACATTAGGACCATCCTGGTTGAACCACAGATTCTCAGCCTGTTGCCTTGCCTTCATTCTCCCATAGATTACGATCCACCTATAAAAGAAAAACATAATAGTACTTTTTTGGAAGGTATTCCTTAAAATCTCTTTTTTTTTTACAAGTTTCCTTGTTTTTTTTTTACAAGTTTCCTTGTTTTATAAGTTTCACTGTTTAATCCCCTCCCTGTAACATCCATCCATCCATCCATCCATTTTCTACGCCGCTTATCCCTTTCGGGGTCGCGGGGGGGCCGGAGCCTATCTTGTCTGTCAACGGGCGAGAGGCAGGGTACACCCTGGACCGGTCGCCAGTTGATCGCAGGGCAACATACAGAGACAGACAACCATTCACACTCACACCTAGGGGCAATTTTAGAGTCACCAATTAACCTAATGAGCATGTTTTTGGTCTGTGGGAGGAAGCCGGAGTGCCCGGAGAGAACCCATGCATGCACGGGAAGAAAATGCAAACTTCACACAGAAAGGCCCCGCCTAGGGATCGAACCAGCAACCTTCTTGCTGTGAGGCACAGCAGCTTCACCCTTTATATGATTTGTATTCTTTATCCCCTCTCCATACTTTTTCTTAAACCCCCCCACCCCTCCTTTTTTAATTGATTATACCCTTGTTCAGTTTCACTGCCTTTCCCTACCCCTTTCCCCTCACTCTTTCCCTAATCTTAACCCCCAAACCTTCCTTCCTTGTCCTTTCCTACTTAATTTAACTTTTTTTGTTCTTCCTTTTTCCTTTTTTAATTTATTGGTTTTCCTTCTTTTTACCAACTCTAACCCCTTCCCCTTTCCTTTCCCCTTACCATAACCCTCTTGATTATAGATATTTTGTTCTCATTCATCTTCTTTGGTGGTTATCCTCTGTTTTGTTTCTTCCTCCCACCCTTTTCGTTTCAAAATTACACTTTTGGATAATTGGACATCTATAGTCTTATGTTTCTTCTCTCACATTATTTTCTTTTTTCTTTTCCCTTATAATCTCCTTTCTAATTTATATTTACACTTTGGGCTTATTTTTTACTTTTAGGTAGTTGTTTCTTTTAGATATTATACCCTATTGACAATTTTAACCTGTGCCAGTGCCGATCCACACCTCCAGTAGGTGAAGATCATTGTCCCCTATCCCAACCCTGACTGCACAAACCACAGTCACAAGTTTGCCTCTTTCAGTAGATGTGATGGCGCTCATTTGCTTCTTTCCTTTTTCTGCCACTACCTGCTTTGCTGACTGTACTGTTGTTACACCTGTTTCGTCAACATTGTAAATCATGTTTGGAGGGAATTTATGCCTGTAAAACAAAGAAAAGAGCAATGATGATAATCAGAATAATTGAACCTTAAGTAATGCAAAAAAAATGGGCTAGCTTAGAAAGTCAGGCTAATCTTCAGTGAAGTAATTCACATGATTTTATGTTAGCAATCCATCAAAATGTATAATATATACTTTCAGACCTGGATACATTTGCTTTGACATAACAGTCACTTTACCTGATATGCAGAAAATTTACTTTGACAAGCAAACGACAGTTTTTGTCTAAAAAAAAAAAAAAAAAAAAAAAAAACTTACTACTTCTCCCATGTGCAAAATTAGCACAGCTGGGAGGCAAAATTGCCCCAGATAGATGCACCATCATCCTGAAGTCACTGGGGTCCTGATTTAAATCCCCATCGGGCCACCAGAGAAACCTCAAGAAATCCGCATCTTCAGCTGGTAACCTTACCTGGTGAAACATATATTCAACATCTGCTATGATCACCACTGGTTCTTTCCTGAACCTGGTCACCACCCCAATCAATGAACTGGTCAGATCTGGTCCTTGTAGGAGCTGAGCATTAAGAGATGTTCCTTGGAAAATCGCTCCACAGTCAAAGACAACTCTGATCTTCCTCTTTCGGCATAACCTTTGGCAACGAGATCATTCATAAGTTCATTGGACTTGATTTGCACTGGCCTTATAGGAAGCTTGCCGTCGTGATCACCAGCCCCAGTAAGACCTCTCGACACCAGAGTGCTGTCCACTGACACCTCTGATTTCTTCCCAGCCTGGTCCTTTTCCTTTTCCTTTCCTTTGGAGGAATGTGAAGTATAGTTGGATGTATGAGACCACATTTTTCACAGGAAATCCATTTTCTGCAATTTTTGCTGATGTGTCCTATACACACACAGCCAAAACAGACACCCTTTTCTCGTAAGAAGCCTATCTTCTTTTTGTGGGTTCTTTTCTCCAACTGAGGACACAAATCCAATGAGGTGTCCACCTCTACAGCAAAGACACATCCTCCTTGCAGTTTGAAGTTGTTCCTGTTCTTTGGTTCTGGGCTGAGTTTTGTTTTCTACAGGAGCTACAGTGGTGACAAAACTGGTTCCTTTCATCCCAGAACAAGGCTGTTGCTTGAGTTTGTTTACACTTTTATTTACTGTCACGGGGAGCATCCTGTGTGTTTCCAAACACTGGGTCAGTTAAGATCTTCACTTGTCTCTCAATAAAATTAGCGATGTCCATGAATGTAGCTCTCCAGCTCCACATTTATTGCAGTTCGCAGGGTACAGTTCTCCACTTGTCTCTGAATTTGTAGGGCAACTTCCTTATTACCATCAGCATATTAGCTGGCATGTCCAGCTCATGCAGATATTGCACCTCTTCCATGGCATTACAGCTGCCTCTAAGATAAAGGCTGTAATCTCGAAGAGATTTTACATCTTCAGTTTTGATTGGAGGCCATGAAAAAGCTTGTTTTATATATGCAGCTGCACTCATCTGCTTGTTTCCAAACTGCTCCTGTAATAAAGATTTAGCCTAAACATATCCTGTCAGGATCAATGTGCTGGCAACTTCTAACTAGGTCCTTGGGATGATCCTTGGTGTACTGCTCCAGGAAATAGAGTCGGTCACTGTAGCTCCCGGTGTTCCTTTCCACACCATTCTCAAAAACCTTTACAAATGCATGATATTTTAATAGATCGCCATCAAAGACTGGTATTTCTCTCTTTGGCAAAGATGAGAGACATTGCTGCTGTATCAACAGTGTAGTTATTTAATTTTTCTTTCTCATAATGCCAAGGACATTTATTTTGATCTTCATTTTCTGGACCAATATTTGCATTGAGAGCTCCTCCATATTGCATTTGTGCACTTCCTTGTGCATTGTGATACACTGAATGTTGCTCAAGTGCATGGCATTTAACTAACACAGGCTCTGCATGAATGAACTGAGATGGATTCCTCTCCTCAGACCTTGTCCCTGTATCCATGTGGTCACATTTGATTTCCTTTTGTGACATTTGTGGTACAAATGGATTGGCCTTGGCACAGAGGGCTTGTGTCTTTCCTTGTCCTTTCTCCAAATGTGAGTTCATTCCATCTGAACGCTTCATCATAGAGCTTTTCCCACTTAAGACGCTCTGAGATCTGAACACCTGTAGGTTAGCCATGTGTGCTGCAATTTCCTGATCCAATTGAATCTGCTCCTTCCTCTTATGTAGCCGTTCCTTCTCTTCTTCCAGTTCATGCTTGTCCTTTAATAATTTCTTATTTTCAATGCTGGCAAGTCAGCCTCTGCTCTTAGACATGCAGAAGAAATACTGGAAGCAGCAGACTATTCCTATAGCAGAGATATGTGATCTGAATGCTCTACTTCCTTTATTTGACACTGTCATTTGGTTTTATGTTATCTTGCATGTTCTCTGTCATGATTATGGATGCAGCCTGAGTTGGTGCTTGATGTTCACCCTCTTTTGGACAATGAAGCACTCCTTCTCTGACTGCAGAAGGATCCAATTGCCCAAGATTGTTATTTTTTTGTGGTTCCTCAGATTCATTTAGCCACTTTTTAGTTTTAACCACACGTCTGTCTGAATTGTGACCCTGTGTAATATGTCCTTGTGTGAACACACCATAAAATCTTGCCACACCAAGCCTGAAGTTGAATTTGCCAGTAGTAGGCATGCTGCATCTACAATGTAGGTAAGCCATCCTTCTTATGAATGCACCTGCAATCTGCAAAGTTTGGCACATTACAAAACATAAATTCAACTAAACCAAAAGTTGGTTGCTCAAGAGGGTGAAACACAAGTGTTTTGCCTGATGGCAAAACACTTTGCCATCAGGGGAGGATGCATGGGGCATCAGGGTGTGTCACAAGGCCAGAGGGTTTATATTCTCCTTCTTCAGTCCCCTCTTCATTTCAGCTGTTGGTGACCTGAAAAGATTGTATGTGAAGCTTGCCATGTTTACTGAGGACATACATGCATCCTTTAAGGGTCTTGTCAAGCCTGTAATCCTCCAGAAGGAGTGAGGAGATTGGTGGAGCATCTTTTTGAGGGCTTATGTGCGTGGTGGAGCATCTTTTTGATGACTTATGTGCATGCTTTCACAGGTGGCTGTCAGTAGGAGAACACTGTCAACTTGCACAGTCAACCAAAGGTTAAAAATTCCCATGGTGCAGACCAAAGGCCTGGATAGGGAGTCAAAGTTTTTGCATGGTTCTTCAACCTGCTAAGGTCAGGAAGAGGCCGAGCAATGGACCTGTGTGTCTCTGCAAAACAGAAAGTCCAAATTTTTAATGAGTAATGAGTGACACTAGTTGATGTACTTCCCATTTACTATACTTGAGTTTTGTTAACATATACAAGACAGTCTGACTCTCATGCACATCAGTAGACCTTTAAATGATTTGATGGAAATCAGCATAGGCATATATGATCGCATACTGTAGGTCAGTTGCTAGCTTGGCTGCAACATCCACTGCACACAAAAGCCCAGTTGTGTGGCCTGACATGCTGTTGAGTCCTAAATCCTTTATTTAAAGGCTCTACACCTCCACACTTAAGGGCATGCTATAATGTTATAAGGCATGCACATTCAGCCTGTTGGCCCTGGACTGTGTCTGAATGCTGCCCAATATCATTTCCATTTCTTCCTACTCTTTCCTCTTTACCCATCTTGATCTGCACCATCACTGACTGTCTCTGACTTTTCCTTCTCTCTCCTCATCCTCCTCTTTTTCTTCTTTTGGAATTTTATTGTCTTCTTGTTGTTGCCTTTTAACTGTGTCCTTTCTGTGGGAGTATGACTGTGGGTGTGTATATTGCAGTTTCTGTCTGCTCATCTTCATCCATTGTATTTCTAGTAATCCCTTTCTCTGTACAGGTCAACTGTGCTGTGTTCAAGAAATATAAAATTAAAGTTGGCTTAAGATAATTGCTGTTCTAGGCTGCCATCTAGTGACAGAGGCTGTACAGCTGGAAAAGTCATTTAGGCATAGGCAGTAACACCATCTTCCCCCAGAGGGGGTTAATTTACAATTTTAAAAACTTACCAGTGAGAAGCTTTTAAAGTCTGGGCCTCAGGGTGCATTTTGGTGAATGGTGATGTTTGCTCTCCATTACAGTTTAACTTGGTTGTATGTAAATGAAAGGCTGGGCAGCGGAAGTGCAGGCCAGAACGTGATAAGAGCGGAAAGAAGTCTGTTATTTTAGTGTGGAGTGACCCAGTCTCACAGCTCTGCTTGGATTTAGACCAATCTGTAGACTTTAACCTATCCACAAATAAAAAATGTGCAATTCGAAAGAGTACATTTTGTAGCACTTTATGTAACATAATTTTGCAACATGATCATCAATACAAGACACATGCAGTCAATAGGCATAAGCCAGAGTTTTTTTTTTAACTTGAGCTGAAACTGTTCCTTGTGCCAGACTGCTTTGCATCCCAAACAAGATTACTACAAATACTTTTATCTACTACTACTATTGCTGCTGCTGCTGCTGCTGCTGCTGCTGCTACCTCAATTAACACTGCTGCTGTTGTCAGATCCTTTACCTAACTTAAAGGAGCAAAACCACAGTGTAAAAGTGTGTTACATGTTTATCCATTAGAAGTCCCCCATTGAAATGCTCTTTAAATGTGAAAATAAAACTACTGAATGTGAGGCTGTATTATAATATTGAATTGTTGATACTGATACTGCATTACTGTTTAGGTAGCTGTTTTATCGTAGTTGGTCAATAATAGTGCAACATATTTTATGAGCTCATCATGTTTTCGATGTAACATAATATAACATTCTCCTTAGAATTGTAGCAGAGTAGAAGTACAAAGTGGCATCAGATGAAATATTTAAGTACAAGTATGCCTACCTGAGAGCTGTAAACCAGCTGTTTTGAGTAACTGTACGGACTTAACTACATTCCACTACTGCTATACTGGACTACTACGACTACTACTACGACTACTACTTAAAATAATCATAATAACATTGATAATAATAATACTACCAATACTACTACTACTGCTACTAATGATAATAATAAGGGGAAATGGTGATTGACCTCCTTTCATTAAAACAGTAGCTTAACAGTAGCAGTACAATAGTTACTAGTGCAATACTATTACAAAAAAGTTTGGTGCATGCCTACTTTTTGTATCTGATTTTAAAGATTCATAGTTGACCTACGGATGACTATTCACCTTACTCTATGTGGTGTGCATGTAGTCTACTGGTATGCCAGAGGGAGACATTTTCCCTCCCTCCAGGAGGTGTACTTTAGTGATCTATGGAGCCCCCGTAAGTCATGTCCTGCATTCAGAGTTAGTGCATTCTAAGTGTATGTTTCCTCAATTATAAAGTAACAGCTATATATATGTTTATGACCTTGACTGAATCATTCAGTGCTTATGGTACTTTCAGCATGCATTTTATTTACCAACCAGGAGTTTTAATTAACTAAGTTTCTGAATTTGAAATTTGTCTTGAACAATACTTCCCCATGAAGGTCAAAGTTATTAAGAGTAGCAAAGTGAATTTCCAGCCACTTTAGAGACTGTATTTATAAGGTGAGCCTATTAACCGATATATAACACTTCTGAATTGCCAGAGTTCTGAATGAAGTTCATACAGACATGACAAGGGCTCGTGTGGGCTCATCTGGGGCCAACAGAGAGCTATGATTCAGTTGGATGTCCTGCAGGGGTGTGTTGTGGTCTGCTTCTGGGAACTGGATTTTGGAAAGGGGTTATCTGTAGCTGATAAGGGCCACATTTATAAGGCTGGGTTAGGATGAGACTAACTCACTTCACACAGCCAACTGGGGGGAGCAGCAGCAGAGAACTTACACCTGATTTGATGAATCATGCTGCTGATCGTGGTCACTGTATCCGTTGCCAATATGTTTTTTTCTATTGGAGTTGTTGGCACGCCTCTATCAGACCAGGGGCCCCACATCGCCCACAGCTGGAGCCAGGTGGTCCGGCTCAGGCACCTGTACTCTGCCAGACCAGGACTGCACCTGTTAATTAGTGGGGATGGACAGATCCAAGGCTCTGTGGACCAAACTCTGTACAGTAAGTCAAGCATTTTGAAACATAGACATAACAAAATGCAAACTCTGATGCTTGTCGGTAAATCTCAGTGATGACTGGAGATGACTTGGTGGGATTTTTCATCTGAGGATTGATTTGAACTGCAGGCCTGCTGGAGATCCGTCCAGTGGATCCAGGCTGTGTTGCCATCAGAGGAGCAGCAACCGCACGATTTCTCTGTATAGAAGGTGATGGAAGATTATACTCATCGGTAAGGATTTCATAGGACAAGGTGACAATCTACTGTCAGTTCATTTCCATATCTGTTTATAATGACATGAAAATAAATGGCAAAAGTTACTATGTAGGCAAAAGTAATTACTTAATTTAGGTTTTTGTATTTATGAAAAGTCATGTGTCACACAATGGAAAAAAAAAAAACTAAAATTCTGTCTGATAACCACTGTAATACAATTATTATAGTGGCTAAATGTTAAATATATTGATAATGTTATCTAATAGTTAAGCATACAATCCCAATACAAATGTGTAACATTTACAACTGCAAAAAATACGTATTCAGCTAAAACTGAATGGTTAAAAAGAAAAAAAGACAAAAAAAAAACTTCACAAAGAGCATATTTAACTGACATTTAACACATATTAAATGAAAAGTACTAAGTCAATTTTTTTTTTACCTCAAATGTCAGAATATAGAAAGCTTACATGAACATCAAAATAGCAGATATAAAATAAACACTGTAAGATATAAAAAAAAATTCAATTATTCAATAACTTGATATTTAATGAATAACCAAATTAATAATAAGATTAATGTGTGTCATTCCTATTGCCACAGTTTTATGGGAGTTTGGTTTTATTTCATAATGCCTTTCAAAATTAGTTTTAATTCACCAATCCCTATCTCCTAACCTTTCACCCATCACCTGTCACATTTCCACTGCTTGTTAAGTTCAACAAGTGAGTTGCTGTTTTGCCAAAAGGTATACTCTCTCTGTTTCTACTTTTACATTGCCGTTGCACCACAGGTAACAGGTGCTAGGAGGCTAAAGTTGGCCAATTTCCTCAAAGCTGAACCTGTACCTCAATATTGCAATGACATCTGTAATAACACAAATAACTCAATCCTGACTGGGAACATAACCTTGCCAACAGTGTCTCATGCGGTTGACTACATATGTCTAGATATAGATGTTGAATTTTTTAAAAACCATTCTAATATTGTTATTTATTTGGTATTTCAGTTTTTAGCTGCTGAATGAACACCATTCCCCTCAGTGTTTGACCCTCACAGGTTGTATGACTAGCAACAGAAGAGGCAGATTGAATGCCCCGAAGGTTCCAACTTTCAATTATTTGACATTTCAACTGCTTTTATATCTCAAGCCTCAGCTGACACTTAAACTCCTCTTAGTGTTTAAAGTGTTTAAAACTAAATCTTCAACCCTTTTCAGTACTTTAATTTCAACTAATGCCTGAACTTCACTCTGTACTAAAACTTAAGTTAATATTTTTAAACTTCAGCAGCAAGCCTATATTAATCTTCAGCAATTTATGGGCTTTTCAAATTAATTTTCTTAATTGTGGCTGTTTTGAGTTCAATACATAAATAAAATCCATAAATAAATAGATCATTGAGCATGTTACACTTACACATCTCATAAAATAAGACTACGAAAATAAAAATCTCACCATATTACGAATTATTGCTTGCTCACTGTTAACTATTGTTACAAACAATGGCTGTGTAACAATGGTGATCTCTTGATAAACTGTATTTTACAAAACTGCATATTAAAAAAAAGAAATGTTTCTCCACAATTGGATATATAGTCAATTTTATTAGAAGCATTTTTAAGGAACTTCAAGAAAGATTTCTGTTGGCACTCTTGACCTCAGGTCTCCTGCCCCTTTTCATATGTTGTTAATCACCGTCCATGTTCAGAAAACACTGCAAGTCAGTCAGGCATTCATTCAAACAGAGGACCGGTTCATCAACCTTTGTCCGGTGTGGTGAAGGGTAGGATGTGTTTGCAAAGTGAAAAACCTGAATGAAAAGACCCAGCAGCAACAACAACCTTGGCCTCTGGCTTTCTCTTTTAGGCCAAAGTAAACAGTCCTCGAAGAACTTACAGCAACATTTACATATGTTTTTTTTGTTTGTTTGTTTGTTTGTTTTGTTTTTGTTTAGTGTAGTTTTTTTTTTTTTTTTTCATAAAATGTCTTATATCTGAAAACTTAACATCTGACCTGTGTTAAAATAAGACAATGTAACTTTAGCTGAACAGCGGCCCCTATGTTCAAAAATAACAACTACACAATGCCATGAAATGCTAAAAAATATTTAGCAGTAGCACAAGTATAGAAGAGTCATTAAGTCAGCAAACTGACCTAGTAATGTCTGTCATAGAGCAATATCTATCCAAAGTTTGCTAATAATAGCTAACTTTGGCCACAGTTAGCCATACTGGAACAAGTACAGTTGCAAAAACAAAAGCCCTCAGTGTACTCAAGTGAGCATAGGTATCTTTTATTAGTTGTGACTTTAACTTTTTAACTGACAAGGAAGAATGTGTGATTACATCTTTCAGTGGTAAGACAGTCCCACTTTAGTTCTTAAAATGATACCATTTTTGAGTGATATATTACATGATATACATATTAAGTGGTAATATAGGTACACAGGTAATGATATTTTTTACATGCAAATAGTGGGAGGTATGTAAGTATTTAATTTCCATTATAGCATTTAATATGTCAAAGCAAACAACAATCTAATATCTTTATTATATGTACGCATATACATAGGCATGAAACTATATGGAATGAAATGGAAACAAAAAGAAAACAAAGCTGGAGCAAGTGGAAAGTCTGCTTCGATGAATACATCAAAGAAAACATGACACTGCCCTAACAACAACTGTCCTGACAAATGCAGACAACAGAGATGCATGGAAAGTAATAGCAAACAACGTCAATATAATCCCAAACCTAATTTCCTCAAAAGGATCACTCAAATTCCATATGTTCTCAAAAACTCAGTATTTGTAGAGCATGGACATTTTTACATGTGAATATCTCCCATCATTTCCAGCACACCTACAGCAGAGATGACTGCACCTTCCGAGAGCAGATTTTGCCAAACGGGTACAACATCTATGTCTCTGACAGACATGGAGCCTTGCTCAGTCTGGGAAATTACCGCCAGAGGATGCAGGGTCGAGACAGAGGCATACCGGCTCTAGCTCAGTTCCTCCCCCGGATCAGCACCCTCAATCAGGCCTCATACACTGGACTGGATGTCCTGGACCAGACAGGACTGAGCACAGACCAAAGAGAGGAAACTGTGAACACGATGGACTCGTTTGGAAAGATCTCTCAGATCATTCACAGTCCTAGCTTCGACAAGAGATGAGACCAGCTCTGAGACACAACCAACTGAATGTGTTCTTGGGTGTTCTAATCCGTCTGAAGCCTGAAACTTTGCACTCCTCCCTGTGTGTTGTAAAACCAGGAACTGACTGCATTTTCAGTCACTCTGCACCCACTCTGCAACATCCTTCCAGCACTGTCCTGCCATACGTGACAAAAGTGCAGTGTCGGACATAGTGGAGAATGAGACCTGTATTGAGTAAAATGTTCCATCCTGTCTTCTCAGGAACAACCTTTATATTTACTGAACAAACAGTGTGCTTGTTCTTTTTCTCCAAAACATATCCTACAGTTCACAAAGAGACATGTGTTTGACATTAAGTTTCGTTTGGAATAAATAGAAGGTGACAGAGAAAAAATGCTACAATATTAGTTGCACTATATGATTGTAGGAAGCCACAAGAACAAGCTCTAAAAATGTAATAAAACAGACATTCTGCGTATGATGATTGTTTGCCACCGAAAAACAAAGTCTTTCTGTTTAGAACAGACAACAAGCATGGTTCCTTTGAACACAACAAGAATCTCAGGGTAAACTGCCTCAGTGAAGTTAGGAAGAAGAAAAAGACTTTGCTACCTACCTGTAGATGAGGATCAGGATGTTGGTAAAATGAACTGCAATGGATTAAAAAAAAAAAAAGAAAAAAAAATACTACTTTTCCTATGCCAAGCAAAAAATGTTCTTGCAGTAGTATAGTTGTTGTATTTATTTGGTTATTTAAATATCCAGAAGTTTCAATGTGAATATCTTGTATGCTATACTGAACGCAACCCTGCAACTGTTTGCATTGTTTGATGTTTAATTTGATAGAAGATTTTGGAATTGTTTTAGTCATTATTATAAAACATTCAAAGCAAAGTCACTGTGTGTGATTAATGTTTGTTAAGGTGGAAATAGTTGTCTGATTACAACAAATAATGCATTTTGAATTTCTAAACATGTATTTCAAATCATATACATTAGTTTTTCTCTAATATTTTTGAGAAAAGCGAAAGAATCACTAAGCCTGTCTTTTTTATGCAAGAGACATTGCTCTGGTTTATGTTGCAATTCATGGTCTGAGTCTTAACCCGAAGCCACAGAGACACCTTAACTCATAAACATGTCAAGCCTAACAAATTTTTTACTTTATGTTGTAAACAATCTATTTACCACTTAATTATATTAAATACAATAATTTCTGGAAAATGGTAAGGAGCATAATGGTTAATGAGCAGTTCTAATCAAACGTCACAGGAGCCCAAAATGCGAGAAAAAAAAAAAAAAAAAAAAAGAACAATGATGCAAATCTTTGGTGTCTGCTGGACATGGTCGTCCTAGCATTTGATGCAGTTCAGGGATTCTTCACCCCACTAATAACTTGCTATTACTTCAAATAAACAAGACTCACTATGGATCTAAAATTATTTGGCTTGTAGTTTACATTTGGCTCAGCCATGCTACACTCCCTTGCAATGTGTCTCTCTTCTCTCCCTCATACACTCCCCTCATGTCAGCAATTATCACCCACTCCCTCTTAAGTGTTATCAATCTTCTTCTGTGCAGTACAGGAGCAATCTGCAATTCTTCGCCACTCATGAAAGATGTCTAGAATCTTTTGTCTCTCCAAATCCTCAGCACTGGCATAGACAGTTTCACATTGCAGATGTTCAGTTTCAATATCCTTGCCAGTCTCCTCCATTACAACTTGAAAATGAACATCCCATCTTTCTTTTTGTAGTTCCTTAACTGTTGTTTACATGCTTTCTCACCACTTTCTTTTGCCCTAGAATACAGCTGTTTCAACTGATGGGTAATGTCGTAAATAGGAAAATCTGGAGTAGGAGCACCTCTTTGTATCAGACTTTTCTGCGTCCTTACCAGTTGCAACTCAGCAGGCAAGACACCAATTGTTTCTTGAAATGCAGAATTCTGATCAAATCAACTCTGGGATATACTTGTCCCAATTTTTATGGTTATCATTCAAAGCATGTGTTTCAATGTACAATTTATTCATTCTTCTCTTACAGGGATAATAAGTGGTGGTAAGTTTAGGTGTGACATTCCAATGCTCACAGATTGCTTTGAAGACACAGGAAACAATTGCAATCCTGTGTCAGACAAGATGAAATCCATAACACCCTATCTTGTGAAAAAAATCTTTTTGAAAGATACAAGAAATGATCTGTGCAGTAACTTAGACAGGAAAGAGTTTCACCCATTGAGTGAAGTAATCCACACCATGGGAATTGTTGGGTCTCTGTAGATAAAGAGCATGGTCTATGGAAAGTGTCATGAGGCAACTTCTGTTGAGATTTGGTGAATGAATTGAAAAAATGAATTGAACTGAAGGAACTCATTGAGTATAAGATGATGACTAATGATTACTCCTATAGATCATTTTGTTATTTATTTTCTCCATTAACTAGTTACCTGTCTAACTTGTAAACATCTGAAACAATGAGAAATGTGGTTGCAATGGCCAGTGACATCTTCTAATTGCTTGTTTAGACCAACAAAAAGTCCATTATATGAAGACAAGTAAAATAAAGGGCAGAAATTTTCATTTTGGGTAAGTGCAAACCATAACGTGTTTACTTGAAGAATGGTTTAAACAATTATAACTGATAAACATTATGAAGAGTTTAATTTGCAAGTAATCTACAATTGCCTTTCAGCATCAGTGTTTATGAACGCTTTATACAATTTAGCCTATATTTAACATTTCTATGTTAAACCTACAATTTAACCAATTATTATTATTTATCATCTATCTCATTGTAGCCCTTGGCTTAGTACTTTGATATTTATCTCAATCAAGTGTCTTGTAAATTGCTATCTCAGTCAGTGTATTGCTGTTACTTGTCATGCTGCTTCTGTTGAATATCATGCCTTGGGGTCGCTCTGACACAGCATCAGTTACCTCAGGCCACCAGGTGGATATAGGGGGAATCACTATGGATACTGCTGAACATTTGGTATCTTTCACTTATAAAATAACCCTCTGATGCATGAATTATGAAAGCCTTGGTCAAGATTTTTTTCTGAAGTGTTTTTATTCTTCTCAGGACATGGAAAAAAAATATTTTTTTTTTCAAAAATATGATTTTTTCATAAAGTTACAGACATGTCCAATCCAGTGGACTACATGCGACTGAGCACTCAACATAAATCATTGTGAACTTACTGTAAAAATGAATTAACTTGTGTTCTATTGGAAATATACAAACAATTTTTGGGGGAAATTTCAACACTGCATAGGCGCAATGTTTAGCGCTGAATAAGAAAACCAATGACACTCATATCCGTGAATCTTACACCTGAATGTGTCAAGCCATTGTGAGTCTCCACAGTTCTATAAGGATGCAGGACAGTATTACCAAGCCCTTATATTAGCATGTTGGAAGAAAACTCCAACTGACATTTTAGTCTCTGCATCTCCGAACACTTCTATGTTCATCACACCTAGGCTGTATGAAAGTTCGCAAAGCATCCAGGGCACAGTGGCACACAGCAATGCATGCAGATGTATTTGGTCTTCCGTGTGGATGCAGCATCATGGCATCTGTTTGCATTTTTCACCTCTACCTCCTTTGCAGGAGGATGCAACTACGATCCCCAAAAACATCTGCATTTCTTCTCCTGTCACTGCCAGATTTTCTTTCCCTTTCTGGAGAGCATACAAGTTGGTGTTGTGCACTATATAATCAACAAGATCTGCTGGAATTAGATGTCTGAAGAATTCTATGGGATCTTTTCCCTCCACATTCAGTTTACACTCTCCTAGAAAATGAGGCAAGTCTCCATCAGTCATTGTCTTGGACTTTCCAGATATTTTTGCAGGCTTGAGTATGGTCAGGTGCCATGTGCGCATCTTCCACAGCTCCCTGATCATGCTGACCTTCCTCTGCATCCTGCCCCTCATCATCCTCACTTTCTGCATCCTGACTGTCTGTATCTCCGTCATCCTCAGCTCTTATGTCTCTGTTCTTCTCTGGCAGCCACTCATCATCACTGTTGTCATTACACTCATCATCACTGTCCTCATCATCATTGGAACTGGACGGAATTTCCTGGACTATTCTGTAGGCTGCCTTATTCTTTGCTGTGTTTGAAGTCTACAAAATATGCTAAAATAATTATTATAGTAACACAAACTAAAGCTAATCTGCACAAAAATGTATATTTTAACCCTTGTGTTATGTTCACTTTTTGGACCCTTTGGTACTGTTCGGGTGAAATTGACCCGGGACATTATTATTGGTTTTAAAAGAAATACAAAAATAAAAATGAACATAAAAAACTCCAACATATATTGCCTTTATCTGAATTCCAAGCAATATAGATAACATACATGATAAATGTTTTCAATTAGTCTCTGCTAGATAACATTTAACAATGGAAGTGTCATTTGTTTTTTTGTGATAAAGTTATAATGTATGTAAAAAAAATCCACTATAATAAAAACTATATTTATGCTTATCTATGAAAAAATGAAATGAAACAATGTTTTCATTGATGTTTTTTATTTTAAACTTATATTCTCAATTGATTTTTATCTTTATCTTATTATAACCAAAGCCGGACATCAAAAACAGGTGAATAACAACAAAGGGAACATGAAGATCATGAGTAGCCACCACAAAGTTCTTCTTTGGCAGCTGTAGCAGGACAGCAGCTTGTTCAGCTTGTCTACCCCTCCTTTGGTTGCGTTATAATGGAGTATGATCTCTGGCTTACAGTCATCCCGGTCATTGAGCCTTCCATCCCTATGTACAGTGCTCATGAGCACTACATTTTTGCCTTTCTTGGGTATGTAGGATACCAGAGCAGTGTTTGCTGTAAACACAAAGTCAGAGGAGTGGACTGGCCTGCTCTTTACAGTTAAGAGCTGAGGTGGGATCTCCTTCTTGTTTTTCTTAGACTTCCTACCATTGTCAGCTTTCTTTTCAGAAGCTCCTGTCCTGGGCTGTAGGATGTGAAAAAATTATCAAATGTGATGTGGCCACTGAGGCCCTATGACATATCCAGCACCACCCATGCCCCCTGGTTTCTCTCAGGGGCTCCTCCCTCTGGCTTCCCTGTATAAATTTGCATGTTCCATGCATAAGATGAAACGGCATCACAGGCAGTCCAGATTTTAACTCCGTACCTTGCTAGTTTGGAGGGCATATAATGCCTGAAGGGGCAACGGCCTCTAAACCCCACAAGCCGTTCATCTATGGTCACATTAGGCCCAGGGTTGTAAAGAAGGGGAAGCCGTTCCACCCACTTGTCCCACACAGTGCGGATTGCTGCCAACTCTAGATTCCCGGTCATCAAACCTGATGACCCTCGAGAAAATATGGAAGCTCAGTGACATTGTGGCTCCAAAAAATGCTCTCCCTGTCTCAGCATCCCACAGACTTTCAGTCGACTCCCCTCTTGACCTATACACCTATACCTGCAAGGATGAGGATACCAAAGTAGGCATGTAAATGTACATTGTCCATCTCTTTCCAGTGCTCTCTGAAGATGCGTCTCCCCTCAAGGTTGGTCATATCCAGAATGATTTTCTGAATCGAGTCAGGAAGCAGCAGCTCAAAGGATGACTTGATATCATGAACATGAGTCACTGCCATTCGTGTGGGCCCTGGTACCGTCCTTATTATGTTAGCAGCTAAGTGGGGGGGGGGCTCTCTCATTGGGGATGAAAACCATTCAATCTGGCCATTCTTGGACATATATGAGTGCTGTTGGGCTCTTACAGTGGCTAGCTGTGGGGCTCCTCCTGTGGCTTGCTGTAGGGCTCCTCTTGTGGCTTGCTGTCATGCTACTCCTGTGGCTAGCTGTCGTGCTACTCCTGTGGCTAGCTGTCCTTCATGCTCAGAATCTACTTCTACATTATCCTCGCATTCTCAAACATACATCTTCCACTTCACTATCTGTCCCTTCTAATATTAGCTCCAAGGCCCTCTGAGCAGAGAATCTTTTGCTCATATTGCTGGTGAGATTGTGGGTGAAGGGACCTATGATGTATGATACATCTGGTACAGTAAGAGAAAATTTTCCCAGGTTCCAATGTTTCAGAGGGTAAAAAGAGTGGGAAAACCTGTATTTTGTGTGTGTGTGTGTGTGTGTGTGTGTGTGTGTGTGTGTCTGTGTGTCTGTCTGTCTGTCTGTCTGAAAAAGAGCGGGAAAACCTGTATTGCATGTGTGTGTATCTGTCTGGCTGTCTGTCTGTCTGTCTGTCTGTCTGAAAAAGAGCGGGAAAGCTTGTATTGTCGAAATGTCATATCTTTGTATCATTTTTCTTTTTGTGAAAAATTGAAATGGGTCAATTTGACCGGAACACCACATAAGGGTTAAATGAATAGCTTATAAATATAACAATTATACACTGACTTATAACCAAAACAGTCACAAGAAACAGTGAAGCAATTATATGACTTGTGTTAAAAAATATATACTGGGTGATGCATGATGTCCACTTCATTAGACACATGGCTAATCATAATTTTCTACATATTGGACATAAAAATTTCATATTCCAAACAGATGATATCCTTCCTTAGATGTTACTGTTTATCATCATATTTTTTTTTTTTTTTACCAGTGGGGCTCTTTCAACATAGAAGGATTGAGAGGATATGCCAGCAATGGTCGGCAGGGGTGGCTGTTTGTTGGCCATCTTGGATTCAGAGGAAATTTACTTGCAGTTATACCAACTGACCACTGAATTGACCTCGATGGAGTATGGCAGCAGAGAGCACTCTAGAGGCTGATATGCAGTTCCACCATAGATACCAATGCATTAAAGAGAAAGTTACTTTTTAGTAGCTGTCCACTGCAGTGACCGCTATGCACCAGAGGGATGAGTTGTGATCCACATGATCTCTGGGTCAAGGAAGATGCCTGTGAGATTCATGGAGGATTTACACAGGAATGCTGAGCGACGATAGGAGAGAGAACCTAAGCCAATTAATTAATTTATGAGCTGCTTTCACGGATTGGTCCTGGCACTGACCTGCAATTGGCACTTTTAAGAGCCAATATGAAATCATTTGGACTTCATCAAGTACTAACGCAGAGAAGAAAGGACAAAGAAATTTGATTTTACAGTGCAAAGGTAAACATACATTAACTGATAACTTTTCAACTTTGTTTCATTAACTATAAGGAAAGTAAAAGGTTTAATTCCAACATGCCATGTTTGAATGCAGGAACTGTTCTTTTACAAAATAATCTGATCTGCAGTAACTGCTATCTCCCACAGAGCCTCTCTCTCTCTCTCTCTCTCCCTGTGTGTGTGTGTGTGTGTGTGTGTGTGTGTGTGTGTGTGTGTGTGTGTGTGTGTGTGTGTGTGTGTGTGTGTGTGTGTGTGTGTGTGTGTGTGTGTGTGTGTTTGTTTGTTTTTGAGTATGTGGTGTGTGTGATTGCCTCAGTGGAGACAGGTGTGCCGTACCTTATAATCAAGACTCCTACAAAGACTCAGCTCATTCTGCCAGATCATTGTGCGATCAATTAGTCTGCATTTCAAGCCTTTCTTCTCACTTTTGCTTGTTGCAGATTGACCTTGACTAATTCTGTTTCTCCTCTCCCTGCAGTCCAGCCTGCTCTGCTCTGGCACCTGTCTCCACACCTTTCATCTCATCAGCCCTGCTCCACTGTCTCAGACCACTCTCAACTTTTCCCATGACACTCTCTTCTAGATCAGCTGGAGAGACTTGAGCTAATTGTTGGGCCAGTGTGATAAGAAGTTAAATTATCGAGCTTCAAAGTAACAAATCATCATATTGAAACATTTTGCATTGTAGGTAGGTGAAAGTCCTTAAAATTCGTTTGGCATGGGGCGCCCCTATAGCTCAGTTGGTAGGGTGTGTACCCCATGTATTGAGGCTGTCAGTCCTCTGCATTGTCACTGTCATAAAGGTTAAAAAGACCAGGAGCGGTGGGCTGCCAGCCGACAGCGGCGCCCAGGGACCCAACTCTCTTTGTCAACATTGGTCAGGTGGTGATCTTCTTGCATGTTTTAAGTGGGGGTATTTTATGGAGGATACCCCAGGTGATACCCCAAGTGCAATGACTTTAGCTGATGCAATTAGAAGTTCATTTGTAACTTTGACCAGTGCTGTCACTGGGGCATGATGCACTCTAAATCCTGATTGAAAATCCTAAAATAAACTGTTAAAATATGAAAAGCCACACAACTGACTGGTGACTGCTTTCTCAATGATTCTAGAGAGAAAGGGTAGATTACATATTGGTTTACAGTTGGCTAAAACCTTCCCAAGTGATTGCAATGAAGAAGAGGTTTAATTACAGCTAGTCTCAAGGACAAGGACTGACATAGCTTGTGGATAAAGACATGTTATTCAAATCCAGTTAAGAACTGCCGATTAAGATTAACTTCATTAAAGGTCCCATATTATGAAAAACTCACTTTTTCTGGGATTGGGGTGTTATTTTGAGTCTCTGGTGCTGCTACACGCATACACACATACACATACATTCGCATAAGTGTGAAATAAGACCATCCATGCTTTTTTGAGTGAGATATGGATTTCTGAAAGCACCCTGTCTGCAGCTTCCAAACGAGCCGATCAAATTCGGCGCCGACTCCTACATAAGAGGCGGGCACATTTGCACATTCCCACCCACCAGCCACTAGCCACCAGCGCCCTCCCCATCTCCCCTCCCATCAAGGCATAAGTGCGGTGTCTCTCCACCCTCCAGATACAGCGTTACCTTCTCACAGATCCGCCATTTCGTTATCTAAAGCACCGTGTTAGGAATCATCATGTCGAGGCGCCACATGCAGTGTTCTGTTGTTGGCTGTAAAGATGAGCACAAATTTCTCCATCGGCTCCCAGCCACAGAAGAGCGGCGTGGATTGAATTTATTTTTGAAGGCAACGTCCCCACTACAGTTGGCAAAAACCTGTTGGTGTGTGCTAACCACTTCAAGACTGTTTCTCCAATTTCGGTCAGTATGAGACAGGATTAGCCGGGAGACTTTCTAAAGGAGGTGTCACTTCCAACCGTTGTGTGGAATACCTGCAGACGAGGGACATGTATTCATTCATTTTTCATTCAACCTTTATTTTAACTCGGAAATACATTGAGATAGAGACCTCATTTACAATGTAGCAGAGTAAATCAATAAAAACAAAAGCACTTAGACGTGAAAAAAGCCAAAGAGAAAATTACATAAAACTTACATGAAAGTGCCTAAGAAGAAAAAGCAATATAAGCCATACGAAAAGAACCCATTTGAAATAAAATAAGATAAGTAAAAGCAACAACAATTAATAAAAACAGTAAAAATGCAAAATCATTAATCAAGTAAAACAAGAGCACCTAGAAGCAAAGTGTGATACAATTAAAGATTTAAATTGCCCTATGGATAAAAATGAGGAAAGTTTTAAATGGCTCTGCATGTTGTGCCACGTTGCAGGTGTGCAATATGAAAAACTGGATTTTCCAAGTTCATTAAAAACAACTGCCACCTGCAGCGTGATCCAATCACTAGACCGAGTTTGATAAGAACCCACATTAAAAGAAAGCATTGAACTAATGTAAGAAGGTAAAAGACCGATAAGAGCTTTATAAATAAATAAAACCCAGTGTCTTTCCCGTCTTACACTGAGGGAGGGCCACCCAACCTTAGTATACAGATCACAGTGATGGGTGTCTTAACTATCTCCAGTGATGAATCTCAAGGCTGAGTGATAAACAGAGTCCAAGGGCTTCAGAGTGGCAACAGAGGCATGCATGTATAAAATATCACCATAATCTAAAACTGATAAAAAAGTTGCCTCAACAAGCATCTTTCTACAATGCAGCAGAAAGGAAGGTCTGTTCCTATAAAAGAAACCAATTTTCATTCTCAAGGATGACACCAGCTTGGAAAGATGACACTTAAAGGTTAACTTTTCATCAATCCAAATACCAAGGTACTTATTAGGGATGAGCAAGTACACCACTATCTGTATCTGTATTTGTACCTCTTCAACCATCTAAATTATCTGTATACGTATCTGTACTCAGAGTGGGCAGGGCCTAAACCGGAAGTGTGTGGGGCTTAGATCTGTACATTATTTTAAGTCTGAAATTGATATGGATTGATCAGAAGTTGCTATATTTATTGTTTACTTGAAAACTATTTACAGAACAGCCTCAAAATTGAGATTCAAATCAATGTTTTTGATCACAAAATATGTGTGTAAGTGGTCTGTAAGACTGTTTATTTTTAATGATCTGTGTGAACTTGGTGATTCATGCAAACATCCAGTGATGGCAAACAGGGAAATAATATGTCAGCCTTGTTGACTGTATTGTCAAAAGCACCGCATTCAGTACAAGCAAAGTTTTCCAACTGACTTTGTATCACCAGCCAAAGTTAAAGCAAGCAGATGGTAAAAAACAAAACAAAAAAAAACCCGACCGGAGTGGAGGCAGTGACCGACGAGCTGTTTTCAGCTCTGTCTTGTCAAATGCACACTGTGTGTGTGTGTGTGTGTGTGTGTGTGCGCGCGAGAGTGGAGCACAGCTCTGGCTGCAGAGACGTGTCTGTGTAGGGAGGGGCAGGCGCTGTGTGTGACTGGCCAATCACAGAGCGTGAAGACAGTCAGTTACCCAATGAGGATTTTCCTTCAGCACGAGTACGGATATTGACGAGTTTTACTCGTATCATGCTTGTACTCATCAAAAATGCTTTATCTGTACCAGATACTAAAATGAGTGTCGGGGGTTTTTTTGTTTGTTTTGTTTGTTTTACTGTCTGCTTGCTCTTAGTTTGGCTGGTGATATGAAGTCAGTTGGAAAACTGACTGAACACGGTGCTTTTGAGAAGAATACAGTAAACAAGGCTGACATATTATTTCCCTGTTTGCCATCACTGAATGTTTGTATGAATCACACACAGTTCACACAGATCATTAAAAAATAAACAGTCTTACAGACCACTTACACACATATTTTGTGATCAGAAACATTGATTTGAATCTTAATTTTGAGGCTGTTCTGTAAATAGTTTTCAAATAAACAATAAATATAGCAACTTCTGATCAATCCATATCAATTTCAGACTTAAAATAATGTACTGATTTAAGCCCCACTCACTTCCGGTCTAGGCTCCGCCAACTCCAAGTACAGATACGGATACAGATAATTTAGATGGTTGAACAGATACAGATACAGATAGTGGTGTACTCACTCATCCCTAATACACACACACTGCTGTCTGTCACTAAGGTAACTCTGAAACCATTTAAAGTCATCAAATCCAAGACTACAAAGTATTTTTTAAAGTAGCACATCATCCACTGCTTTTTAGAGATCAATAAAAAGAGCTGCACAGTGTTTTTTCCTATCTAAGGCTGTAATAATGTCATTTAAAACAAAGGTGGCTGCAGTAATAGTGCTATGTCTTTCCCTAAATCCTGATTGATGCATGCTGAGGAAGCAATGTGTTGAGATGAAAGATTTTAGTTGATTATTAACAAGAGACTCCAATACTTTTCACAGGTAAGATAATTTAGAAATAGGTCTGAAATTATTTAGGTTAGCAGTTCCACCACCTTTATGCAAAGGTGTTACATAAGTGACTTTCCAAACCTTAGGGACTGTGCCATTTAAAACTGAGAGGTTGAAAATGTGTGTAATATAGTTGACCACAATTGGAGCAGCAACTTTTAGAAAGAAGGGGTCAAGTTTATCCTCTCCCACAGACATCTTGGAATCCAAGGAAAGAAGTACGTTGGCTATTTCATCGATAGAGAAATATGCAAATAATTAGTTGTGTTTTTCTTTTGTAGATAGGTGTGAACTCTTGCGTGTTGTAGCGTGTGTTTTGCCATTGAGAGCGATGTAAGGCCTACCGCTAGCTTCGGCTACTACTTCAGCCATCAAAGGTTAGCTAGCTGTTAACGTAGCTCTTGGTACATCACACCACAAGTTACAGTAGAATCCAAACATTTTGTGTAATATGTTTCTTATCTTGCAAATGACTAAAGCATGTTCGAGGGAAATGTCAGCATTTTAAATATTAAGTTGTGCTAAATATAACCAAGTAGTTTTTTGCCATATAGCAAACCCAGCGACCCAGTCGGTCAAGCATTACATGAAGCCTTGAAGCTTCCATATCTTCCCTGGGCTGACTTCCTTGGGCTGACTACATGATCTTCCGCCCAAGGAAGCCCAGCACCAGCTCACAAAACTCCTATAAGTTAAATACCTGTAACAGCTGAGAAAATTTAACATTTTGTTAGTCAACAGGTTCTATTATGTCAACATCTGTATTCACATTTTTCTAATTTGGATTCAGTGAATCCTTCACTGTACTGTATTTCCATATACAAATATTCATGACTGCAGTCAATAATTTTTTTGTGTGTATCTGAAAAATTTTTCATGTGAATAAATGTGTAAAATACAGTATTTTCTTAGGAGACACTTGGCTATATGTTCAAGAAAAAATATTATCTGAATTTGTGGCATTGGCTGACTATATTTAGTTTATTATGGTGTATGAACAGTGAAGTTAAGTAGGTTATTATAGATAAACACTGCTCTATCCCCTATAGCTGTATTCCGCCCTGTAAATGTTGCATGTGTTCTGAAGCGAGAACACATATAGGCAAACAGGATCTAAACCTGGATGGTCGGTCATGTATAGAGGCCTTTCTTCCAGTTACTGCAGCCGTCTTCTAACCTATTATGCATAACGTAAGGTGAGTATCTGCAGTGGCATGTTATCTGCAATCATACACTGCGATCATAAGTGTAGGTAAAGATTATTTTACCTGCGGCACCTCTTGGCAGCATATTTTCTCAGGCTCTGACTGCATTGTTGCACACTTTCCACATGTGCACTGATACAAAGAAATAAATGTGAACATGTTGAACAGGTTAAAATATCTAAGTTCCAAAAAATGGAAACACAATTTTTTGATCCGATGCAGGTTCAAACATGTACAGTTGAACTACTGAAGCACTCTGTCACTCTGGTCTGTTCATTGGCACCATGTCCACTACTTTCACATGGGTAGTGCTACGTCACAGTGCTACGTTACTGATGTTCACTCTCCCTGTTACCACAGTAACGCTTTATGGGTGGGGCAGCAGCAGCTCATTTGCATTTACAGCTACAGACACCAGAAACAGCGTATTCTGAAAGGGACTGAAACAGGGAAATAGAGTGAGGCGAGAATCTTTTTCTAAAGCTATTTCCAGCAAAAAGGTTCAAAAACATGTTTTATGGAACTCATAGAGCTACGTCTATATAGACCTAGACCGAGGTGGCGGCGCATGCACAATGCGAGGCTCAGCGTCTTACTAGAATTCACAATATAGTTGTTATTTTCTTACAGGTTTCGAGACTGTTCGCTCATTACACCTTTGTGAACACTTCCTACACCAGACAGCAAGTTTTGGATTTAAGTTTTGGATTTTGATGCACAAGCAGTGTATTCAATAAACTTCAGCTCCCCCAAGAGATCGCCAGGACAGAGGATGTTTATTGACTGCAACGTCATGATTTCCAGTGAAAAGTGGCTTAACAACAGCATCCCAGACAACGTGATAGAGCTGCCTCCAGCCCCACTCTGTTTACTGCGACTGTAGCTGAAAACCTGTCACATTGGCAGCCATTGTGTGGCAGTGCACTTATTCAGTATGTTGATGATCTTTTGGTGAGTTCTTTTACACAAGAGAATTGTCAAGCTGACACAGTGGCACTGTTTTGTTTTCTGGCAGAATACGGTCACAAAGTTTCAAAAGACAAGCTGTAGCTAAATTGAGTGTTCCCAATGTAAACATGGTGAAGGATCCCAGAAGAAAACACTGGCATCAACCCCAGTGGACAGGACCATAGCAGGTGCTGCTGACCACTCCAACTGCTGTTTGGATAGCCAAGGGAGACACGTGGATACATGCATCCACCTTTCCCCAGCCATGCCTTGGATGAAAAAGAAACAACCCAGCCGGCAGGGAGCTGAAAGGGTTCCAGGTGGAAGATCTTGATGGCAGTTTCCATCATGTGGTTGATAATCACAACTGTCTAGTCCAACTGTTTCAAGCTGAGCAGCAAGATGACAGCTGTTCCTACAACCAGCTGGATTCCAGAGGGAATGACGATGGACTATTATCATCGAGGGCACAAGAAGAGAAGAAGCACAAGAAGTGGCATTCAAGTATTTATTCCTGTCTTCATTGTCTTTGGTATTATGCTATACTTCTGTATGTGTGCGCTTACTAATATGCAAGTCCTGATATATAAAGGGATAAATGGGATAGTTGGAGGAGAGAAAGTAATAATAACGAACCAGAGTTTCACCCTACGTCAGAATAGACACCGGGAAACAATTACAGTGAATCAAATGATGAATTTGTGTAATCATGGGTTGTTTTCATTGGGATCTGTTGATGATTTGCCAAAATCGAGATTTTGATGTAATTCCTAAATATGTTCTGTTGACACTTTGTGTCAAAAGGGAGGAATGTAGGAATTAGATGACTTACTAATCCCAGGAATCAGCCTATGAATTGTACAAGTTTTTGTGGCCCTTTCTCACTAAGGTGAGAAAGAGGACAAAAGGACATGAAATGAGGAAAACAGGAAGAAAAGTGAAGTTTAGAGTGTGATTCGTTGTACCTTAGGAATTTATGGTATAGTATGAACCCTGGGAAACAGGACGAGTGCACTCCCCCAAATGGTCATTGTTTTTGAAGGAAAGATTTACCATTACCAGGTACATGTGACAACCAGTTGTCCTTTTGTTGCTGGACATTATAAAAGCCAAGACATTGTGGAGATTTGCAGCGAACACTCTGCATGAGTCTTTCCTCCATGCTGCATGTACACACCTGATTCATCACACCAAGTCTATACTTCTTTAGCGAATTAGCAACTCTCAACGAGCAACAAGGAGAATTTCCATTACACTCCTGCTCCACCAGAGACAAATCCCTGGACCATGTCTATACGAACATTCTTGAGGCTTAAAAAGCCCCCCACCTGGGACAGTCTGATTACCTCTAATTCTTCTTACTCCCCAAGTACACATCACTCATAAAACGTATGAAGCCGTCAGTGAGGACTGTTAATGTATGGTCAGAGGGAGCGGACGCCACACTCCAGCAACAGTTGTAACACACAGACTGGAGTTTGTTCGCCACCTGGGCCACACTGGATTTAGGATCTATTGACTTGGACTCCTCCGGTCTGGACTACATTAACACATGTGTTGACAACGTCACCACCCGCAAACAGATAAGAACTTTCCCCAACTAGAGGCCTACTAAAGGAATGTGACACTGCCTTTAGATCTGGCGACGCAATGGCCTATGGATTGAGGAGCACTTCCACAACAATGCCAACCCTGCCACATGTGGCAGGGCATCCAGGCCATCACAGACAGCCAAAAACAACAGCCCCACCACCCAGCAATGCCTCCCTTCCTGACGAACTCAACAACTTCTATGCTAGCTTCGACAGGGACAACAAACAACCAGCCACCAAAACTGCTCCCCAGACAGATGAACAGCTCCTCACATTCTCATGCATTTTGCACTCAGCAGGGTGAACATCTCTAACGCTGCTGGCCCTGATGGCATACCTGGCGTGCTCAAGGCCTGTGCAGAACAGCTGGCTGGCGTCTTCACTGATGTCTTCAACCTGTCACTGACCGAGGCAGCAGTCCCCACGTGCCTCAAGACCACCACCATTGTGCCGGTACCGAAGCAGTCAGCTGCAGTGGGCCTAAATGACTTCCACCCTGTCGCACTCACCCCCATCATCACCAAGTGCTTTGAGAGACTGGTCTTGGCCCAGCTCAAATGTTGTCTTCCCACACTGGACCCCCATCAGTTGCATACCGTCCAAACAAGTCGACTGAGGATGCTATCTCCACAGCACTTCACTCCACCCTGATGCACCTGGACAACAACAACACCTATGCAAGGATGCTGTTCATCGACTTCAGCTCAGCATTCAACACAGTCATCCCCTGCACCTCCCTCTACAACTGGACACTGGGCTTCCTGACCAACAGACCCCAGTCAGTCAGGTTAGACAACCACACCTCCGTCACCCTGACCCTGAACACTGGTGTCCCACAGGGCTGTGTGCTGAGCCCTCTCCTCTTCTCCCTCTTCACAGACAACTGCGTGCCTGTGCATGGCTCCAACTCCGTCATCAAGTTTGCAGATGACACCACAGTGATAGGCCTGATCAACAACAACAACGAGTCAGCCTACAGGGTTGAGATTCAGCAGCTGGTGATGTGGTGCGCCGACAACAACCTGACCCTCAACACCAAGAAGACCAAGGAGCTCATCGTGGACTACAGGAAAGCCAAAGGCTGCAGTCACACCCTTGCAGTCACATCGACGGGGTTGAGGTTGAACGTGTCTCCAGCTTCAAGTTCCTGGGCATTCAAATCTCTGAAGACCTCTCCTGGACCCTCAACTCCTCCACCTTGATAAAGAAAGCTCTAGTGCCTCTACTACCTGAGGAGACTGAGGAATGGTCAGCTTCTACTGCTGCACCATTGAGAGCATCCTGACCAACTGCATCTCTGTATGGTATGGCAGCCGGACAGTCTCCGAGCGGAAGGCCCTGCAATGGGTTTTGAAAACCACCCAGTACATCACTGGTGCCCATTTAACTGCCATCGAGGACCTCCAGCGCAAGCAGTGTCTAAGAAGGGCACGCAGCATCAGCAGTGACAGCTCCCACACCTTTTTCCCCAGAGCTGTTACCCTGCTGAGCTCACACTATTTACGTGTATTTACATTTTTTGGGGGGATATTTGACTATTTGCACTTCTGATTAGATGCTAAACTGCATTTCCTTGTCTCTGTGTTGCACTCTTACGATGACAATAAAGTTGAATCTAATCTAACCTAATCTAATTTCATCTATGTAATTTATTGTAAAAGGTTCAATATGGGACCTTTAAGCAGCCTAGCTTAGCCTGGCTAAGATGAACAAATCATTGAAGTTACTTGGTGAAGGTCAATGGGAGGAAAGCAGCAGGTTTAATAACTATTTCTCCTGTGTTGCTAATAATTGGAATTTTATCATTGAAGAAGCTCATGAAGGCATTACTACTGAGGGCTACAGGAATACATGGCTTAATGAAGTTATGATTGTCAGACTTTTAAGACTACATCTTGCCGGACTAAACCACATTTTCCATATGAGTGGAATGCCATTTCCTTTCAAATTTTTACAATTATTTTCAGGTATACCATGGAGTCAACTGTAGTGTAATTTTTCTGACAGATATGTGATGATGATATGTGATAACTGAAGATAATATTATAACCAATGGTAGCTGATATTAAATGATTTGTTGAGCTTGATATTGTAGTAGAAATGATTTGTTACAATGTGATACTGTGATAATAAGATGAGTGTCACTGTGGTAACAGGTGATGCGCTGAACATAACACTGTAGTGGAAATAGAGAGGTGGAGAGATTATAAAATCATGGAGCAGGGCTTTTTGGGACTTTCCACAGCCTTGCAGGTGTCTTTGCAACTGTCATAGCAGCTGCTTCTCTGTGTGGCCTTATATAACCTCACTGTTTGAACAAAGCCTTTAAGCATGTATTCGCGTATAACTAGTGCTGTCAGGCGATTAAAAAAAATAATCTAATTAATTACAGGAGTTGTAATTAATTAATCTAATTAATCGCATTTTAATCTCATATCTGCTAAAGGTCCCCAAATAAAGAATTTGAATTCTAGGACATTACAAAATTGTAGTGCATGACTAATCAATTGAATACACCAAGAAGAGAAGATTTGATATCCACATTTTTATTGGTGAAGTGTGCTTCATGAATGAAATTCAGATGACGCTATCTGAAACGCCTCTTTTAGGCCCTCATCTTCCATGATTGAAATCGGCCTGCAATCAGCAGCAACCCACTTTGCGATTGAGTTTGTCAGTTTTTCTGTCGTGGCTTTGCTCATTTGCTTCCCTAACTCAGCAAGTGTGGGTTGGCGGAGTGAGCTCACGGTAGCACTAGCGGCACTAGCGACAACTACATGTTTAGCGTTTAAATGATAATTCAGGCTGGAGCTGCTACGGTGATAGGAAAATTCTTTTTTACACAAGGTACAAATCACTGCGTTCTTGTTAATAGTCCTGTCTTTGTTCTTTTTATAAATAAACTTGCCGTTCAAAGGTCCAAGTAGGCTTGCCTCGCTCTCCGGTGTCGCATCCATGTCTGTTGTCACCCTGCTTACCTGCCACTGCAGCCTACGGGTCACTCAAAGGGCCAAATTTAAAATGCCTGCGCATTGACTTGCCACTCATGATTAATTGCGTTAATTTTTATAGCGCGTTAATTTGCAGCGTAATTAATTAATCTAATTAACGCGTTAAACTGACAGCCCTACTTATAACCCATATTTGTGTGTTTTATTATGATTACCGATGAATTGAATGTTCTTATGATCACTCAATGATTCAATATATAATTTAATGCAATCTCAAAGTGCACTTAATGACAATGTTATGCCTTTATACTTTATAACAATGCATTTATGGCAATAAATTGTAATTTGTTAATATTTAAAAAAGAAAAAAAAAATGCCATGATGACCGAAAGATAATGATGTAATTTGGGAAGAATAGAAAGAAAATAAAAAGAGTGCATCCTTAGGCTGCACTTTTAATGTATCAATATGAATTGGGAAAGATAGGGAAATTCAAGGCAGAACAGCTTCCAAAAGATAACGTAATGGTGTAAAATTAGAGTAACCTTAGAAAAAAAGAGTAGATGCCCCCAGGGGCGTGGTAAACCCTAAGCCGAACTGTATAAAAGACAGAGCACAGACCACTGTAAGTTGGAGTTCATCAGATTTGCATGCTGTGCGTTGTGAGTGTGTTCCGCTTTGTTGCTGGCAATAAAGCATTTTGCTCCTCAGACTTCTGACTCCTGCAGATCTTTATTGGATATTTTCAAGAAAATTTTTTGAAACAATTCGACAGCTGAATTTGAGTGTTTTTGGCCCTTTTGTGGTTTGTACGTTGGACCTTCACATTCTACGACATATCAGTGGCGAGCCAGCCCCAGGAGAGGACAATGACAAAGAGGTGTCCAGCGACAGAGGCGGCTACACTCTGCCACCAGACCCTCGGGCACACAAATTTAAAGGTAAGCAGAGCCTTTTTAATTCTGCAAATCAGAAGGGGGCGTCTGAGTGATGAGGGTAGTCCACCCAGGTGACTGGTATGATTCTCTGATGATCCACCTCTATCGAACCTAACCTATCATAAATTTACCAAATCACTCAGTGATCGCAGGAGCCAGCTGAGATCATTATCTGTTCTATGTCTGTGTTTGTCTAAGCTTTTGTGTCTGTATACATGTCTGTGTCTGTCTTAGTGCTTCAGCAATAACCATGATGCGGACATGAGTGAATGGGGCGAGTGTGAAAAGATTATATTCAATATATGCATTGCATGCTGGTTGATTGCAACGTTGGTATTTGCTGGACGATTAATTGTGGAAAAAAGTAAAGAAGTTTTTTATGTTGTTGGAAGTGCATTAATAAGCACCTTTTTTGTATGTTGATTCTGAGAAGGTAAGATGTGGCACAGATCCAAGTTGAGTGAGTGAAGCTTTAAAAGGTGTTCAAGCACCTTTGACCTTGGTTTGAGGCTAGAATTGGGCCGCTCATGTCAGAAAAGTGAATTGAGCATGCAAAGACGGGAGCTAGATGAGAGTGCGGGTCGTGTGCAATAGGGAAATGTGAAGTGTGATAATACTATATCAAGTCAAAGCAGACACAGCTGTCTTTTTTGTGTGTCTGGTGATAAGAAGTCGACATCTATGGATACCACCGTCTAAGATTAGACAGGTCTGAATGGATAGATTGTCTGACACGTCGACGGAGTCAACATTCGTGGATACTGCTCCGAAAGGAGGTCTGCACGGGTGAATGATTTAACATAAGTGTGCCTTGCCCAGAATGAGGCAGCAAACACCAGTTTGAATGATTACCTCGCTTAGAGAAAGTAGTGATTTAGGTAGTGATTTCAAAAGAAAATACGACAAAAAAGAGGAGTTACAGAAAAATAACAAGAATAAGAGTTTAGAACAGAGAAGGTAGTTTTAGAAGAGAAATGGTTAAAAGACAAAGTGAAAAGTAAGTGGAGTCAAAAGTAGGGGTGAGCAAGGTCTTCCCCTTTCACACACACACTTGACACACACAGAGCGAGAAACAGATATACACACACACAGTCAAGATATCAGAAGACGAGTGAAGGTGCAGAGAGCTACACACACACACACACACACACACACACACACACACACACACACATATGCATAGGAGGACAGTAGCAGAGACACACACACAAGGGAGAAAAGGAAGCAGCGGAGTAACACACAGCAGAGGACTCAGAGCTGAGCTGCTACACAGAGAGAGAGAAGTAAAATTGAAAACCTGCAGCAGATAGCTCATAAGTCATCAATTGGGCATATTATTTTAGGGATTTTAATGCTGTTAGGGTTTTTACTATGTCTCAGTGGCATCATATGGAGAATAATGGAAGATTTGAATGCTGCTTAGAAGTAAAATAAATAACAAGAGAACAAGATAGAACATAGAACGAAATAAAGTAATATAAGTATTAAGTAAGGAACAAAATAAATGATAAGTAAATAATATAATATTAAAGTGTAAATGAATAATAATAAAAAGGAAGAGGGAAAGCAGTGATAGTGAAGATGAAATAGTAACTCTTGAGCACAGGAGATACTGAAACCTGTGGCATCAGAACACATTTCTGGCTGGAACGAACCTACATTGATGACGAAGGTGTAGAAAATTGGCAGATTGAACAAGAAATTAACTTGGAATTGTGGCTAATAACACAAATTATTAATTTGGCTCAAACAAAAGAGGAGTTTCCTTCAATACCGTGGGAAAGAGTGATACAAGGTTTGTGGACACCAAGCACTTTGACAGTTATATTGGAAATACTGTGTAATTGTCCAACTGTTTCTGTAACCTTCCTCTGCATCCTTTAGGAATCCCTGAAAACTTGACTATTGCAGGAAGACGCAGAGCTGCAGTAGATCTGCAACTAGAAATACGCATTGTCCCCAGAAGGGTAGAGTGGGATACAGGTAAATTTGGATACATTACAAAAAGCCCTGCCACAGACGGATCTGAGGACTTGAGATACGATCCCACCAGAACACCTAGGCTTAAACAGGCTGTAACTGCTGGAAAAATAATAGTATTGATAAGGACTGTAGCAGTATGATATGCTGCTGTGGCTGAATGCAGGCGAGGCCGCTGCTACTGCTTCATCCTGGGACTGTTTTCAAGTTGTTGCTTGGCCCCATGTGCTCTGGCGCCCAGCTTTAGCTTCTAGCGCCAGGCTTCAGTGGTAGTTGCCCAGTCAGGAGTGTGTGTGTGTGTGTGTGTGGGGGGGGGGGGGGGGGGGGGGGGTGCAAGCGGGCGTGGATGAGTGAGCACGTGTGTGGGGGGGTATTAGATGGGATCAGGTAATTTTACTTATGTCCTTTAATTGTATTGTTTTAAATTAATTGGTTGGTCTTTATTATCTAGTTTTCATTTTAATAAAGGTTATGTCCATTTGTTTGATTTTGGATGGATGGATGGTTTTTGTTGGTTGGGCAATTTGCCAATTATGAGATTTTTCTTTTTTCTACATTCTATTGAGTTTCAGCCATAGGCTGTTAATATTTTGTTTTGGTACCTATCCATCCATCCATCCATCCATCCATCCATCCATCCATCCATTTTCTATACCGCCTATCCCTTTCGGGGTTGAGGGGGGGCTGGAGCCTATCCCAGCTGTCAACGGGCGAGAGGCAGGGTACACCCTGGACCGGTCCCCAGTCAATCGAAGGGCAACACACAAGACAGACAAACATTCACGCTCACACTCACACCTAAGGGCAATTTTAGAGTCACCAATCAACCTAATGAGCATGTTTTTGGTCTGTGGGAGGAAGCCGGAGTACCCGGAGAGAACCCACGTATGCACGGGAGAACATGCAAACGTCACACAGAAAGGCCCCACCCGACCCGGGGATCGACCCAGCGACTTTCTTGCTGTGAGGCACGCTGCTGCACCTGCTGCACCTGCTGCACCACTGTGCCGCCCTTTGTTTTGGTATGTGAATACTTATTGTTACATTGTTTTTTGTGGCTTTTACAGAAGCCTAAGCTAGGCTGAACTAATTGTGTTCTCCCCTCTCCTTATAGCGCTGAGCGCCGATGGTGGTGGTGGTGTCCCAGGTGGTGGTGTGCCTCGTGTGTTGTGTGATTCTGGAGTTTGGTTTACTGTGCATTTCACTTTTTGCTGGGTGTCACGTATGAGTGGGGTGCTCCTCCTTTAATTTGGACTTCCTCCCTCAAGTCTCCCCCGCACTGTTGGTAAGCCTCAGCACTGGAACAGGGTGTCAGCACTTTAGTTTTCTTTTAAATCATTTATAATCTTTGACCAACTCAATAAGCTTAAGTTTTGTTAAACATTGAACCACATGTCCTGCCCTTCTTGGTATTACTTACCTGCGTGCCTCCATATTATCACTTACATTTATCTAAAATTCCCTGGTTTCCCTTTCAATTTACATATGCTTAGATTTTTACCATAACATTGTGTCAGCCCTTGCACCGCCACACTAAGAACTGAAGAGAGTGAGTTTACTCACACTGTTCCCTCATTGAACCAGAATATAATATGATGACTTTTGCAGAGCCAGAAGAAGGCCCAGAAAACAAGGGGATGTATAAAGCTGGTGGGCTTAGGTGAGAAAACACTTCCCAGAAAAGATGGATCCCTCAAAGCTGGAAGGAGAAAAGCTGAAAGATGATGAATGTCCAGCTAAGTTCCTGAGATCATTTCAAAACAGATGGAGAAAAGAGACTGGGAGTGCATGGAACACTAATGACACCACCAAAAGCCTGTTTCAAGTAATGGTAAAAAAAAAAAAAAAAAAGCCACCATGCCTTAAGAAGTGCAGAAACGCTTGGACAATGTGGTGGGATGAAGATGGAATGGCCTCTCTTCTCTGAGCATCTCATACATCATGTGGAGAATGGAAAAAATGAGAAACAGAAAGAAGAAGAGGTGAGCAGACATCTGGCCAGCAAACTAACCCAGCTGAATGAGCTAAGCACTAAACAAAAGAAAGAGAAGAACAAAGTGCAAGCTCCAGTGATTACAATAGACCCACCTCCAGTGCCCACAACAGTAGCGGCCATGCACCAGCAGCCGACGGCACCTCAGCCAACAGTCCCACCGCAAGTGCAGCAGATATCCATGCCTATGTCACCACCTGCCCCTCAACAGCCAACACAACAAGCTCCTCCGCCACCTCTTCATGTCTATGTGTATCAGCCCCAACCAAACAGAGGACTGCCCTTTAGAGGTCAACCAGGGCAAAGAGGAGGCATGTATCGTCAAGAGAGAGGAAGAGGATATTCCTCCCAAATGCCAAGAAATGCCCAGTCACAAACTCAACTAAATGTTGCACCAGATGGAGAACTGATGTGCTGGGGATGTGGCCAGAAAGGTCACCGTCGCAATGACTGCCCCTCCAACCCGTGGACAGGACCAGCAAAAGAGTGGCAACAATTGGGAGGAGCCAGAGAGGAAGTATATGACAGCAGTTGTATCCACCCAACCACAAGATGAACCAACTGTCGACATCATAATACAAAACCAAAGACATAACTTCATGGTGGATACAGGAGCCAGATACTCTTGTATCAGCAGTGAAGGCTCCTCCCTTCCTCTCTCAAGCCTATCCATCAAGACCATAGGCTCCAGTGGCCAGCTGAATCACGATTGGCACACCAGTGGAACGTATGGAAAACCTGGGTGCAGAGAGAGCTGCCCTCAGCAAAAGAACCACAGCTGCAATTACACTGCACTCTAATGTTTGATGAGAGGCAGCAACGTACTCACTATAAAGAGTGCTGGACAGAATTGATTATCGGAAAAATATTCCTCTATGGTATGTCAAGATCTGTACGTCTTGCCACCAGAACTGCGCCACTGGTTTCAGGTGCCAAACTCCACTCCACATGTCACCCTCATGATAGCTGAAGGACAAGAATCACATCATCTAGGACCAATGATGAAAGATGCTCTGCAAGTGACAGCATGGAAGCCTACTCTGAATCCCCAAATACAGTCTTCCTCCAATGGACAATATTTGAAGATCTCCATATGAACTTATGATGAAGGAACAGGAGTCCAAGTATTGTTGAGCCAGAGAACCCCAATGCTAATGCCACTTAGAAGAACACAAAACGCTGCTAAATCAAGTACCACCCAGATTGTGGTCGCAAAGTAAAACAGACATAGGGCTAGTTAAGTCAGCACAGCCAGTCCAAATTAAAGTTAAAGAGGGAAATGTACTGCCATGCAAAAAGCAATATCCACTAAAAGAACATCAGGTAGTGGGAATACAACCCATTATCAAGGGCCTGGTAGCAGCAGGAGTTTTAAAACCAACAAAAAGTCTGTGCAACACACCAATCTTTCCTCTTAAAAAGCCAAATTCTGATGATTATCAGTTGGTGCATGATTTGCGCCCCATAAATGCCATTGTAGAGGCAGAGATACCTGTGGTTCTGCACCCACATACCATCCTTTCTAACATCCCACATGACGCCTGCTGGTACACGGTCATTGATCTGTGCTCAGCATTTTTTAGTGTGCCCCTACACCCAGACTCACAGTACCTTTTTGCCCTCACCTTTGAAAGACAGCTGTATACTTATACACGTCTTGCACAAGGTTACGTTGAGAGCCCATCAGTATTCAATTGCGAGTTAGCCAATGACCTACAGCACTTAGAACTCACGAGCACTGTGTTACAGTATATGGATGATCTGTTGATTTGCAGTACCTCTAAAGGGCAATGCATAAAAGACTCAGTTTCCATTCTGATGGCGTTGGAAAAAGGGGGGCACAAAGTAAGCAAAGACAAATCACAGTTGTGCCAATCACAAGTCGAGTATTTGGGCAGACAGCTTTGAGGTGACAAATGAACCATTGCACCCTCACAAATTGAGGCGATGACAAAAGCTCCCAAACTGCAAAAGGTGGAACAAATGCTCTTCTTTTTGGGGATGGCCGATTTCAGTTGACCTTGGATCTGTGATTATGTAATTAAAACAGCTCCACTGCGTGGTTTAGTTCGAGCTGCAGGTCAAACAAATGGCTCAGCCAAATTGCAGTGGATTCCAGAAGCTGAAGGAGCCTTTGAGTCCCTTAAACAGGACATGCAACAGGCCCAAGTGCTTGGTAATCCTAACTATGCTAATGTATTTCACTTTTATGTTGCAGAAAAAGCAGGATATGCATACGGTACTGATGCAGGAAACTTCTACTGGTAAGCAACCACTAGCATACTACAGCACTAAGCTGGACAACATTGAAACCGGTCTGCCTCCCTGTTACCAAGGGCTGGCAGCAGCTGCCTTTGCCTTTCAGAAAGCATCAGCCATTACAATGGGGCATGGAATTAGATGACTTTCTAATCCTGGGAATCAGTCTATGAATTGTGAAACTGAGGGGAGAAAGAGGATCAAAGGACATTCAATGAGGGATACAGGATAGAGGGGGAAGGTTAAGGTACAATTCACTGTACCTGAGGAATTTATGGTTTAGTATAAACCCTAAGAAACAGGATGAGTGAACTCCCCCAAATGGTCATTGTTTTTGAAGGAAAGATTTATGATAAGATAAGATAAGATAAGATAAGATAAGATAAGATAAGATAAGATAAGATAAGATAAGATAAGATATACCTTTATTAGTCCCACAGTGGGGAAATTTCAGATTACCAGGTGTGTGTGTGATAACCAGTTGTCCTTTTTGTTGCTAACAGTATAAAAGTCAAGACATTGTGGAGATCTGGAGAGAACACTCTGCATGAGTCTTCCCTACATGCTGCATGTATTAAAGAGACCTGATTCATCACACCGAGTCTATAATTCTTCAGCGAATTAGCAACTCTCAACAAGCAACAAGAAGAATTTCCCTTACAGGAGTCCAACCATTTTGTATATATCGCATCAACTACATGCATTGATCACGAGCCCCAGATTTATGTTGACAACAGCCTGAAGGACAGGATATGAGGTAATCCTCTCAGCCCCAGAGCTTACCCTTCAACGCTGCAATATAATTAATCCTGCCACACGAATGGTGACACCCATAGACGGGACACCACATGACTGCGTTGAGAAAACAAATGTGTTCTTGAAGCCACGACAGGATTTATATAATGAGCCTATACCTACCTTACCTATTTTGTCGACAGCTCCTGTTTTAGGGATGCTGCAGGAAACCATGCTGATTATGCTCAACTTTGTTCTGCCCAACTTGCAGAAATCAAAGCTTTAACTGCAGCATGCTGTCTAGCGGCTGGAAGACTAAATGTCTACACAGACTCACAATATGCATATGCAGTCTGCCACATTCATGGCATCATTTGGAAACAAAGTGGCTTCTTCAGAGCCACAACAGCATAACTACAAATCTCTAGATGGCAGCATGGATCCATGGTAGAATGTCAGACAAAGAGGCAGGGGGAGAAGATGAGGGCACTCCTTGGTTGCCATTCAGTATAGGAGAAGGGACATCAGCACAGACATGTCCGCCAGAATTCGAACCACTTAGCTCTCTCAAATGGGTACCAAGAGAGCCATATGGATCTTCAGATGACTAATCTAAAAGCTTTGATTATACTGATGTAACCGGGTGGTTAAATCCAGTATTATTCTCCTTTTAGGGTTGATATAATTCCCCTAGTTAATTTAGTGTTAGTACATGTGTTCTTTGTTGTTTTCCTTTTGGTGTAATGTCCTTTAAAAGTGAGTAACAACAGATTGTAAGTGCACTGGCACAGGCTCACTTGTTATTGCCAACTTTGGCCACAAGGGGGCAGTAGGTGGTGATATTATTGTTCCCCGCATGTGCGTCAGAGTTGGTTTTCCTGAGTGGATGGTCTCATTGTGTAAAGTAGTAGGTAAATAGACATATATCTTGTGAAATATCCATGTACAAACATGTGAAAAGACAATATACGTTGATATTTTAACAAGATGGTTTGATTTAGGCACTACTGGAGTTTGTGTCCTGGCATTTTGAAGGCTGGTCGTCGAACACTGTGTTCTCGAGTACATGGTAATTTCGGTGGGCACAAAGCTGCACTATGTGATTTCACTTTGTTATTTAGAGGAATGTACAGGGTTTACATTATTGTTACATATCTGTTTTAAGGTAGTTAACCATGTGTGGAGTAGTGCAATCGCTGGGAAGTCCCGCGTGTGTTTGGTGAAGCTTGTTAGAATGTAAGTGTCCTATGAAAAATATGTTGTACATTTCTTGGTTAATTTTGTACATTTACAGTTGTGGTTTATGGTGTAAAATATGTATTTAACAGATGTTATTTCATATTTTCTGTAATTAGCTAGTCCACTGCTGAATATTTATTTTGTTATTCCTTTCTTTCTATTCATTTTCATTATAAGTCAGCCACAAACGAGCTGTTTGCTCCTCTCGACTGAGAAGTTGAGACACTGTGTTAAAGAATGACCTGTTGCAAATGTGGTCAGAAATAAATGTGGTGCTCATAGAACCCTTGAAGTAAATGTGTCCTGTGTGCCATCTAATTCCACAGGCTACACTGATCATATGGATGAGTGGAATACTCCTCAGTATAAAAGATCTACCTTTGAGAAGTAGAGCAAAACGAGAGCAAATTGTAAAATGAATTTTGGTTGCAGGCTCATTAGCAGCCTCCCTTGGAGAAATACCACCTAACGAAACAACTGTACTGACGTATGTCAAACCGGCCCAATATAATCAAACCCTGATACTAGGACCAGATGGTGTAAACTTAAACACACAGACAGTTCACAAGCAATGCCTAATAGAAGGAGTGATGGCGTTTAAAGTGCAATGTTCATGAAATCAATGCACAGAAGTGAACGCACAACAAACCATGACTGCTGAAGAAGCAGCCAAATTGACCCAAAATGTACAGAAAAAACGTAAATCAGAACAGAATCAACATTAATTCCATATAACATATAACATTACGTAAATCGGAATGTATCAGAACTGTTATACCATGATGAAATATTGGGATGGGAAGCCAATATGTTCTACCAGTGGATGATGTATTCAGCCAGACAGGTCAGTAAGGAAGCTTGTATAACCCGAAGAAATTACCTGAAATAAAGCCTATTCCAGGAGTAATAAAGAAAATGAGCAAGAACCAAGCTACCTGTTTTGCATATTGTGTCATAGCCATGACAAGCAAGCTAAGTGAGGTGAATGGTACATGGTTGGAAAATACCACAGTGTGTCCCAAACCGGTGAATAGTACGCTGCAACACTGGGCACCACTCACTCATGACCCAAAGTTCATGACCATAGGTGACGGTACGAACATAGATTGACCAGTAAATCGAGAGCTTCGCCTTTTGGCTCAGCTCCTTCTTTACCACGACAGACCAATACAGCCACCACGTTACTGTTGCTGCTGCACCGATCTGCGTGTCAATCTCACGCTCCATCCTTCCCTCACTCGTGAACAAGATCCCAAAATACTTAAACTCCTCCACTTGAGGCAGGAACTCTCCCCCAACCTGGAGGGAGCAAGCCACCTTTTTCTGGTTGAGAACCATGGCCTCGGACTTGGAGGTGCTGTCTCTCATCCCAGCTGCTTCACACTCGGCTGTTAACCGCCCCAGTGCATGCGGAAAGTCCTGGCTCGAGGGAGCCAACAAGACAACATCATCCGCAAAAAGCAGAGATGAAATCTGCCGGCTCCCGAACCGAACCCCCTCCAGCCCAGAGATTCTGTCCAGAAAAACAATGAACAGAACCGGTGACAAAGGGCAGCCCTGCTGGAGTCCAACACGCACCGGGAACAGGTCCGACTTACTGCCGGCAATGCGGACCAAGCTCCTGCTCCGGTTGTACAGGGACTGTACAGCCCTCAACAGAGGGCCTCCAACCCCATGCTCCCGGAGCACCTCCCACAGAATGACGCGAGGGACACAGTCGATTGCCTTCTCCAAGTCCACAAAACACATGTGGACTGGTTGGGCAAACTCCCATGAACCCTCAAGCACCCTGTGGAGGGTACAGAGCTGGTCCAGTGTTCCACGGCCAGGATGAAAACCACATTGTTCCTCCTGAATCGGAGGTTCGGCTATTGGCCAGATTCTCCTCTCCAGTACTCTGGAATAGACTTTCCCAGGGAGGCTGAGGAGAGTGATCTCCCGATAGTTGAAACACACCCTGCGGTCCCCCTTTTTAAAAAGAGGGACCACCACCCCAGTCTGCCAGTTCCCGACTGCACCGTCCCCGACTGCCACACGATGTTGCAGAGGTGTGTCCACCAAGACAGTCCTACAACATCCAGAGACTTGAGATACTCAGGGCGGATCTCATCCACCCCCGGTGCTTTGCCACTGAGGAGCCCAGGTGGTGGATGAATCGATCTCTGAGTCTCCAGTCTCTGCTTCCTCTACAGAAGACATGACAGTGGGATTGAGGAGATCCTCGAAGTATTTCTTCCACCGCCCGACAATATCCCCAGTCGAGGTCAACAGCTCCCCATCTCCACTGTAAATGGTGTTGACAGAAACCTGCTTCCCCTTCCTGAGGCACCAAACGGTTTGCCAGAATTTCTTCGAGGCCGACCGGTAGTCCTCCTCCATGGCCTCCCTGAACTCCTCCCAGACCCGAGTTTTGGCTTCTACAACCACCCGAGCTGCCGCACGCTTGGCCTGCCAGTACCCGTCAGCTGCCTCAGGAGTCCCATGAGCCATCCAGGCCCGATGGGACTCCTTCTTCAGCTTGACAGCATCCCTTACTTCCGGTGTCCACCACCGGGTTTGGGGGTTGCCGCCATGACAGGTACTGGCAACTTTACAGCCACAGCTACGGATGGCTGCATCAACAATGGAAGGGGAGAACATGGTCCATTCAATTCAATTCAATTCAATTCAATTTTATTTGTATAGCGCCAAATCACAACAGAAGTTGTCTCAGGACACTTTCCATATAGAGATGGTACAGACCAAGCTCTTTTATCTACAAAGAAACCAACAATTCCCCCATGAGCAAGCACTTGGTGACAGTGGCGAGGAAAAACCTCCTTTTAACAGGCAGAAACCTCGAGCAGAACCAGACTCTGGGTGGGCGGCCATCTGCCTCGACCGGTTGGGTGAGAGAGGGAGAGCAAGAAAGGGAGAGTGAGACAGACAGACAGACAGACAGACAGACAGACAGACAGACAGACAGACAGACAGACAGACAGACAGACAGAAATGCAGTCAGAGAGAGAGAGAGAGACAGAGAGAGAGAGAGACAGAGAGACAGACATGCAGTCACAGTAACAGTGACAGTGGATGTAATAACAGCAGTAGCAGTTGCAGTGGATGTCAGGCAGGGCCAAGGCAGGAGATGCAGCTGAAATCCACAGTCCAGATTCAGCCACTGTCCATGGGAACCTGCAAGACGACAAAGCACAGAGACTCCGGGGAAGGAGCTAAGTTAGTAACACGCCGTGGTAGGACATGAGAGCGTGCGGATGGAGAGGGACAGAAGGACAGAGGAGCTCGGTGTATCTTTGGATGTCCCCCGACAGTCTAATCCTATAGCAGCATAACTAGGGGCTGGTCCAGGACAAGCCTGAGCCAGCCCTAACTATAAGCTTTATCAAAAAGGAAAGTTTTAAGCCTACTCTTAAATGTAGAGACAGTGTCTGCCTCCCGGACAAAGACTGGAAGATGGTTCCACAGGAGAGGAGCTTGATAGCTAAATGCTCTGACTCCTGTTCTGCTTTTTGAGACTTTAGGAACCATAAGTAGACCTGCATTCTGGGAACGCAGTGTTCGAGTAGGGCAATAAGGTACTATGAGCTCTTTAAGATAAGAAGGTGCCTGGCCATTTATGGCTTTGTAAGTAAGGAGGAGAATTTAAAACTCTATTCTAAACTTTACAGGGAGCCAGTGCAAAGTGGCGAGTATTGGAGAAATATGATCTCGCTTCCTGGTTTTTGTCAGAACACGTGCTGCAGCGTTCTGGAGCAACTGGAGAATATTCAGCAACGAATTTGGGCAGCCTGATAGTAAAGAATTGCAATAATCCAGCCTGGAAGTTACGAATGCATGGACTAGTTTTTCTGCATCATTTTGAGACAAAATATGCCTGATTTTTGCAATATTACGTAGGTGAAAAAAGGCAGTCCTTGAAATTTGTTTTACATGGGAGTGAAAGGACATGTCTTGGTCAAAGATGACTCCCAGATTGTTTACAGTGGTGCTGGAGGCCAGCGCAATGCCATCCATAGCTGCTATGTCATCAGAAAGTGACTTTCTAAGATGTTTAGGGCCTACTACTATAACTTCAGTTTTGTCCGAGTTTAGCATCAGAAAATTGCAGGTCATCCAGGTCTTTATGTCATGAAGACATGCTTGTAGTCTAGTTAACTGACTGGTTTCTTCCGGTTTCATTGATAAATATAGCTGGGTATCATCTGCATAGCAATGAAAATTTATTGAGTGCTTCCTGATAATCTTACCTAAAGGAAGCATATATAAGGTGAATAGAATTAGTCCAAGCACAGAACCCTGCGGAACTCCATAGCTGACTTTAGTGAGCACAGAGGAGTCGTCATTAACGCGTACAAACTGAGAGCGATCTGACAAGTAGGATTTAAACCAGCTTAGCGCAGTTCCCTTAATGCCAATGAAATGTTCCAGTGTCTGCAATAGGATGCCATGGTCAATGGCACTTCGGACTCAATGTCTGCAACCTCCCTCGGAATCGGGTCAAAGCTTTCCCGGAGGTGGGAGTAGAAGACCTCCCTGACAGCGGGTTCCGCCATCCGTTCCCAGCAGACCATCACGGTACTTTTGTTCGGCCCGTAGGCCGAAACAACAGTAAGAGACCTATCCCCGATCCGAAGGTGCAGGGAAGCGACCCTCTCATTCAGCAGGGAGAACTCCAACACATGGCAGCTGAGCTGGGGGGCTATAAGCAAGCCCACACCAGCTCGCCGCCTCTCACCGTGGGCAACTCCAGAGTAGAAGAGTCCAGCCTCTCTGAAGGAGTTGGATTCCAGAGCCCAGACTGTGTGTGGAGGTGAGTCTGACTATCTCTAGTCGGTACCGCTCAACCTCCCACACTAGCTCAGGCTCTTTCCTCCCATGCGAGGTGACATTCCATGTCCCCATAGGAAGAGTCGTCGTCCAGGGTTTGGATTGTCGGGGCCCAAGACTGCCACCCATATCGCATAGCACCAGCCCCTTTTATAAACATTTCCAAAATATTTTTGTAGAACCTCTTCTTGATATGTTCAATCATATCTTCACCAAAGGAGAATTTCCACAGCCGCTGAAGGAGGCCAATATATCCTTAATTTTAAAGAAGGGGAAGTGTCCGGACTCTTGCGGATCCTACAGGCCCATAGCCCTTTTAAATGTGCATAGGAAGCTGCTTTCTAAAATCTTAGCCTTCTGTTTAGAAAATCTCTTACCAGTACTGGTGAAGGAAGACCAGACAGGTTTTATAAGGGGTCGGAATTCAGCCACCAATGTTAGACATTTTGTTGAACGCTATCCTAGCTTTTAAACTAAAATCTATTAATGGTCTGGTGCTTTCTCTTGATGCAGAGAAAGCATTTGACCAAATTGAATGGTTGTTCTTACTGTATACACTGGGTAAATTTGGTTTGGGGGAGAACTTTAGAAAATGGGTCAAAATTATATATACTAGACCACAGCCACCATTCTTGACTAATGGACTCAGGTCTAAATATTTCAATACTCACAGAGAGGTGATGCAGGGCTGCCATTTATCGCCCCTCCTATTCCCTTTGGCCATAGAGCCACTTGCTGAGTCCATAAGGGTGACTACAATTTGTAGTTTAGAGATCAGACAGCTGTGTCAAAAAACAACCTTATAAGCGGATGATGTTCTAATCCTTCTGATCCCACCCTGAAACATCCATACCAGGTCTTATAGATGTGGTTGACAGATTTAGTTGTTACTCTGGTTACAAAATCAATTTGGCTAAATCAGAAGCTATGCCCCTTGGTACTCTTTCAACAATACCAACCACTGTACCTCCCTTCCCTTTCAAATGGTCTCCCAATGGGTTTGTGTACTTGGGAATCTTCATCACCCCATCCTTTGATCAACTATATAAAGCCAACTTTGCGCCCTTATTTTGTAAAATTAAGCAGGACCTAGAGCAATGGACGTCACTTCCTGTTTCTGGTCAGGACGCATTGCCCTGGTCAAAATGAATGTGTTGTCTAGGCTGTTGTATCCTATTCAAATGATTCCTGTTTTGTTTTCAAAAAGGGTGTTGAGGGATATAAATGGGTGGCTCAGCTCTTTTATTTGGAACAAGCGTGGACCTAGGCTTAAGATGGCAGTATTACATCTACCAAGTTCAATGGGTGGCTTGGACATACATAATATTAAAATTTATCAACTTTGTGCCCATTTAAGATTTGTAAACGACTGGGTTAAGGATAAAACTTCAATCTGGATGGACATTGAGACAGCATTATCACAAAACAGACTAAGGGCTCTATTTTCGACTCCGCCGCCAGCGTGGTAAAGGCTGCGCCGCCGGCACAGTAGTATTTTCGAGCGGCGCAGGCAGGCGCACAGCGCACGGCGCATTTGGTATTTTGGTAAATCGAGGCGTACAGAGGTGCGCCAGGATGGGCGTTGCGGCGCAGTAGGGGGGAGGTGTCGGCATAATGAGCCGGCGCATTGGATTTTTCGACCATTTCGGTCTGTGCCGGCGTAAAAGTGCAATGAAAGCTTGCTACCTCACACCTGGTCAACTCTGTGCGCCAGCGGCGCAAGTGGATTTTTGTAAACCGGTGGAGTCGTGAAGCTCACGTCACCAACACTTCACAGTCAAGGTTCCACAGTGTCTGGCATTTCACTGTGATCAATTATTAGCAACAGCCGCAATACAATGCAACTATCTGAGTCAGCGCATACAGTCAGACCTAAATTTATATATTTTGATCAGTATCTCATCTGACCACATCGAAAGCGCGTTCGGCACGCATAATGGTCACTCAACCTGACCGAATGTACTCAGGTGAAACAGGGATGTCTGGTGATCTGTGACTCAAATTGCCTGGTGACAAATGTATATCGTGGCAAATTCTAGCATCCTTACAGTCTCTCAGGGGGACACCCCTCTGGATGGGTGCCAGCTAGGTGATAACGGCTATCCACTGAAAACGTGGTTGATGACACCATATATCACACCGTCAACAAGACGGCAGCGTGGTTTTAACGGTGTTTTCAGCAGTGCTCAGTCAGTCATCGAACACACACTGCAATCAATAATTAGCAACAGCGACGATTCAATCCAAAGTATCAGTCAGCACATACAAGCGCGTTCGGCACACGTAATGGTCACTCACCCTGACCGAACATACACAGGTGAAACAGGGATGCGAACTAATTGGTTAACGTCGCTGTGTCAACCAGAAACAGCTGTGACATCCTACAGAGCATATATACTGCATCTATCTAAGAGCACTCGAGACAGAGAGACAGACACATGAAAAAACGGAAGTGATGATCGTTGTCCGCTGTTACCCACGTCATTTCATTCCAAATACAAATGTTATCATTGCAATGCTTAACGTTATTTACAAAGATGGAGTTGTTGCAGGTCCCAGGTGATGGAGCCAGCAGGCAGATTACTGTATATAACAGACGAAACGAGGAGCAGATGTTGCTGTTTTCACCATGGCAGCTCTCGTATGAATTTATTCAAAATAAACACAATATTTCCATCTTTCTATTTCAAATACTCAAAATGTTTCACCAAAGTGCTTCAAGTACACATATAACATACAGTATTAAACCCTGTAAATATAGCATCTAGTATTTAACCATTCAATTTCCCATTACTGACATTACTGTCATTCATTTCACATTGTTCACAACATCTCAACCAATAAGGCACCCATTTAACTTCCTGAGAGCGAATACACACAGTAGTAAACAACAGTTCAACTCAACACAGTACACTCTGAAACACCGAAAATGCAATATACATAACAATTTAAACACACAGCAGAGAAGAATAACCTGTGCGCGGGATATCTACACACGCTAAGGCTACGAACCTTATTTTACAACATTCTAATCATGTTAACCACACTAACAATCACGTTTGTTACTTGTTATGACTTGTCTAACATTGGACCAACCTGTATATAACAGACGAAACGAGGAGCAGAAGTTGCTGTTTTCACCATGGCAGCTCTCATATGAATGAGGAGCTTCCGCTCCACCGAGAAAGAGACGCTCTCGGCCACCCAACATTCTACTACCGCCACCTAGTGGCCCCCTTTGTGTCATAACATGACATTAACTTGTACTTTTTATACTCCCCTTAAACAGCATTATATTACAGAAAAAATACATTTTAAACCAATGTGAACACATTCTGTGTGGGTCACAGAGTACATCATTGCTTTGAGGAGGATGAGGAGGAGGCCGAGGATTTACCATCTAAGGACCTCATATTTAGACATCAGAATCAGAATCAGAAATCCTTTATTTATCCCAGAGGGGAAATTGTTTTTGTTGCAGTGCTCCTTACAAGAATAGAATTAGAATAAAATTAGAAAAGAAAGAAAAGAGAGAGAACTATATATATAAAAAGCAAATATAAAAACAAAATATTTATATTGAGAATACATATATATAAACAAAATATACCACAAAATATAGAACAGAAAATAAAACAATATATATATATATATATATATACTGAGAAAAAATAAACAGTATATACAAACGGGTGTGCAAAGTAATACAAACGGATGTCAGGAGATATGAGTGATGTCAGTCTCCTGGAAACTTGCCATGCGCCTGGCCAGCGGCGTTCTTAAAGGTGAGGCGAGGAGCTGCTGTGATTGTTGAAGATTTGACTCAGCTGTGTCAAACCCACTCCACGCCTTCTCCCCTCCCTCTTTCCGAGTTGCGCCGCTGGGTGGGACTGAAATGAGAAGGAGGAGGAGATGCACCGGTTGCGCAGCGCACGAAAATACCAAAGTCTGAGCCCTTTGGTTTTAGTTAATTGATTGGCTTCCTCTGGCTTCACAGATAAATATAGCTGGATACCAATGAAAATAATGTTTCCTGATAATGTTGCCCATTGCCAGTTTTACCCTGTCTAATCCTGTTCTCCTCTCCCTGCAGTACCATGCACTCTGCTACAGCCCTTGACTCCAGCCCTACATCTCGTCAGCCCTGCTCCTGTGTCTTGGACCTCTAATCAGCCTCTTACAGGATCTCTCTCTCTGTTTGGCACGAAATTCCATCCCATTTGACTTCTACTCTCATACCTGTCTGTGTCTGTGCCTGCACCTCAGTTCACAAATTTAGTCCCTTAAACCCATGGCTACAACATAATGCACCACATAATAATCTTGCAATGCCAAGATGCATTTCACCATCAAGCACAGTCTCATTTATACAACAAAATGGCAATTTTCTCAGACTTTTTGCATTTACATTTTTAGCAGAGAAAGACAATAAAAAAAATATATTAATTTTATATTGGTCCCTGGGTATTAGGAACTTTAGTTTGGAATTTGCAAAGGAGAACTGGAAATGGAATGTCAACTTTTGAATCACAAGAGTTTACGATAACTGGTTAAAAACAGAAGATACAGTCAACTCAATGCTAAACTGAATTTGAAATGGTGATGTTAGTGTTAAAGGCCATGTGTGTATAACATCAGGACAATACAACTGTCACTGATAGTAATTGACGCTGATAGTAGTTGACACAGTTTTGGTTGTGACAAAGTGGTTTTGAGTTTTTATTATAGTAACTTTAGGAATGAACAGACTTAGGTCATGTGACCATTTAACGTCACTGTTTTTGTGTTGCTTGATATCACAATAAAATCATTATAATCTTCTTTGCAAAACACTGATTTATTTGTATTCATTAGCTAACATAAAATATAGGTTATTTATCAAATTTGAACAGTGACAAGCCTGATGGCTGAAAGAGAAATTATACTTTCTTTTATTTACCTGGAAAATTCCAATAAATTAGTTAATTCACAGAAATGCATTGAAAAAAAATAGATGTAGGATAGAAAATAGAGCTCTGTTGGACATATCAGTGATTTCTTTAGGTTTGCTGAAGTGTAAAATATTCAATTTACATTTGTTGTAATAAGCAACACCAACTTCAATCTGTAATTTTCATAATTTATGCATCAACAGAGTCATGACCCGGATTCACACAAACTGAATTCTGCACAAATCCATGCAGCCAATTACGAGATATTTGTGGCCACCCCCTAGTGGCTGACCGGTACCAAATTTCGCAGAGCCTCATTCCTAGTTGGGATAAGCAAAAACTTCCTTTTTTTGACAGCAATCTACAGGAAGTTATTCTTTTATAACTGGTGCAATTTTGCATTATCAAACTTCTTTTAATAACTAGTTGTCAGCAGACAGAAGTTTACACTCTGTGTAAACTGTGTGTAAACTTTCGTGCACATCAAACTCAGAACGTGAAGTTCAAATAAGTAGTTTCGCATAGGTTTGCAATTTTGAAAAAATAAATAAATAAATAAAAATAATAATATTAAAAATTACAATCAGATATGGCCACAGCCTATATCACCGTCACTATATCATCCATTAAGTGCGCATGCGCCGACCGCGCGTGCAGCCTGTTGCAGTCGCTCCTGTTTCTTTTCTTAGTTTTTTGCAATTCTTTTGCTCTATTCTTTATTATTAATATATTGTAACGTAAGGACCGTTATTTGAAGCTGTGCCCTCTCCAAACATGCTGGCTGAGAGAGTTCTGGTTTGTTTTTTCACTTTGAAATTACTACTCTCACTGGGACACAGCACCAATGTGCAGCGCATTGTTTACGCCAGAGATCACCTGATCGCGCTGAGGCCGGCCGGCTTGTCGGCTAGAACAACAGAGATCCCCGCTGAAATCTGGAGAAAAACACACAGAGGATGCAGGGGAGGACGGAAACAGTGGAGGAAAAGAGCTGGGTCGAGACAACAGAGGTTTACGGAGAAGAGGAGTTATAAGCCGTGTCTCCCCTCTCTCATCATGGGCAACGTGCAGTCGCTGGCGAACAAGGCGGACGAGCTGACAGCACTCGCCAGGAGTCAAAGGGAGTATCGAGAGTGCAGTCTGATGTGTTTTTCGGAAACATGGTTGCATTCGGACATACCCGACGACAACGTCTCCATCAGTGGCTTTCAGACTGTTCGGGCCGACCGGGACTGCACGCAGTGCGGTAAGCGTAAAGGAGGGGGGCTCGCCGTTCTAGTCAACAACCGTTGGTGTAATCCTGGTCACATTACCATCAAGGAACGTATTTGTTGCCTTCGGACATTGAACTGCTGGCTGTTGGACTCAGGCCATATTATTTGCCCAGGGAGTTTTCACATGCCATCATCGTTGCTGTTTACATCCCCCCCTCTGCCAACCCGACGTCGGCATGTGACGTCATTCACTCCGCCGTGGCCCGTCTGCAAACCCAACACCCGAGTGCATTCATCGCTATCTCGGGTGACTTCAACCACATCACCATGGCAAGAACACTGCCCAATTTCACACAGTATGTGAGCTGTCCAACAAGAGAGGAGAGAACCCTGGACTTGTTGTATGCTAACGTCAAGGATGAATACAGCTGTTCCCCCCTCCCCCCTCTGGGCAGGTCAGATCACAACCTTGTGCTCCTCACTCCCTGTTATGTGCCTCTGGTGAAAAGTCAGCCTGCGACCACGAGGACAGTGAGGAGATGGTCAGAGGAGACATCACGGACTACATCACCTTCTGTGTGGACTGCACTGTCCCATCCAAGACTGTCCATTGTTGTCCAAACAACAAGCAGTGGGTGACAAAGGACATCAAAGACATCCTCAATCAGAAGAAGAGGGCCTTCAGGGCGGGTAACAGGGAGGAGGTGAGAACGATACAGAAGGAACTAAAAGTGAGAATTAGGGAGGCTAAGGAGAAATACAGGAGGAAGCTGGAGTGGGAACTCCAGCAAAACAACTTGAGAGAGGTCAAGAGTGGTATGAGGACCATTACTGGCTTCGGGACAAGCAGCAGAGGAGTTGAAGGCAGCATTGACAAGGCAAATGAGCTGAATTTGTTTTTTAATAGATTCGACACTGCAGGCCTGGCTCATGCTGCCTCTGACTCCGCTGCTGTCTGTCCTGGACGACCATCATCAACCACTCCCCTCCTTCTCCTTCTCCCCCTCCTCCTTCTCCCCCTCCTCCTTCTCCTCCTTCTCACACCCCCCCATCTTCCTGTGTGAGCCCTCTTCACACCTCCTCAGACTGCCAGACTATCCTCACTCACAGACCAGAGGACTACACCACACCTCCCCTACCTGTCACCTCCACAGTGTGCTTCACTGCAAACCAGGTGAGAAGACAGCTGATGATACTCCACTCCAACAAAGCTCCAGGCCCTGATGGTGTCAGCCCCAGGGTGCTCAAAGCCTGTGCCCCCCAGCTGTGTGGAGTTATTCAACATGTCTTCAATATGAGCCTAAGTCTCCAGAGGGTCCCCATGCTGTGGAAGACGTCGTGCCTCGTTCCTGTGCCAAAGACATCACGGCCCAGGGACTCAAAGGATTACAGACCTGTGGCACTGACCTCCCACATTATGAAGACTCTGGAGAGACTCGTCCTGGAACAGCTCCGGCCCCTGGTCAAGCCACTGATGGACCCCCTCCAGTTCGCCTATCAGCCCCGACTTGGAGTTGAGGACGCCACCATCTACCTGCTCAACCGTGTCTACGCCCACCTGGACAAGCCGGCGAGCACTGTGATAGTCATGTTTTTTTGACTTCTCCAGCGCATTCAACACCATTCGTCCAGCTCTACTGGGTGACAAGCTGACAGTGATGCAGGTGGACGCCCCCCTGGTGTCCTGGATTGTGGACTACCTGACTGGCAGACCACAGTATGTGCGCCTGCAACACTGTGTGTCAGACAGAGTGGTCAGCAACACTGGGGCCCCACAGGGGACTGTTCTCTCTCCCTTCCTCTTCACTCTCTACATCACGGACTTCAGCTACTGCACAGAGACCTGCCATCTTCAGAAGTTTTCTGATGACTCTGCGATAGTTGGATGTATCAGCAAGGGCGATGAGGATGAGTACAGGGCTGCTGTGGACAACTTTGTCACGTGGTGTGAGCAGAACCATCTGCAGCTAAACGTGGCAAAGACTAAGGAACTGGTAGTGGACCTGAGGAGAACCAAGACACCTGTGACCCCTGTTTCCATCCAGGGGGTCGTTGTGGACATAGTGGAGGATTATAAGTACCTGGGGGTTCATATTGACAATAATCTGGACTGGGCTAAGAACACTGACGCTCTCTACAGGAAGGGCCAGAGTCGTCTCTATTTCCTGAGGCGACTGAGGTCCTTCAACATCTGCCGGACTATGCTCAGGATTCTTTATGAGTCTGTGGTGGAAAGTGCTATTCTCTATGCTGTTGCGTGCTGGGGCAGCAGGCTGAGGATGGCAGATGCCAACAGACTCAACAAACTGATCCGCAAGGCCAGTGACATTGTGGGGATGGAGTGTGACTCTCTGACGGTGGTGTCAGAGAGGAGGATGCTGAATAAGCTAAGGACTATCATGGACAGTGTCTCACATCCACTTCATGATGTGCTGGCCAGGCACAGGAGTACGTTCAGTAAGAGACTAATACCACCAAAACTGAGGACTGAACGATACAGGAAATCATTCCTGCCTGTGGCCATTAACCTGTACAACTCTTCCCTCTGAATGGCCCTTGAACTTCACTGTCACTGTCTGGTCTGTTCTGTTGAATATTTTACAATTTCACTTTGCACATTTGATTCCATTTTGCACATTTTTTGCACATCCAATATACACAGTATATTACTTATTTTTATTACTGTACATTTCATTGTGTTGCATATTTTGTGTTGTATATTTCTTAATTTGTGTTGTATATTTCTTATTTCTCTCTCTCTCTCTCTCTGACTGCATTTGTCTGTCTGTCTGTCTGTCTGTCTGTCTGTCTGTCTGTCTGTCTGTCTCACTCTCCCTCTCTTGCTCTTCCTCTCTCACCCACCGGTCGAGGCAGATGGCCGCCCACCCAGAGTCTGGTTCTGCTCGAGGTTTCTGCCTGTTAAAAGGAGGTTTTTCCTCGCCACTGTCGCCAAGTGCTTGCTCATGGGGGAATTGTTGGTTTCTTTGTAGATAAAAGAGCTTGGTCTGTACCAGCTCTATATGGAAAGTGTCCTGAGACAACTTCTGTTGTGATTTGGCGCTATACAAATAAATAAAATTGAATTGAAAATTGAATTTACATATATCTTTAGTTTTAATATTCTGTTTCTTAATACTGCCTTTATATATATATTTATTCCTTCTTGTTCTTTCTCTCTTTTTATTCTAATCTGTAATTCTGTTTTGTGTGGAGCACTGTACAAAAAACAATTTCCCCTCGGGGATCAATAAAGGAATTCTGATTCTGATTCTGATCACGAAATTTAGCTAAATTCATGGAATGCATGCATAAGGCTTTTGAATGTCCAACATACATTATTGGAGTTACAAGCCAAAATGCACTTACGTAGATTATAACACCACCTGCTGCTGGACATGTCATTGTGCACGCACCATTCTACACCACCCCATTTTCACTTACATAACTATTACAATGTATGCTGCAGTTCCATTTTTACCAAAGGAATAAAACAGTAGGGTTGCCAGAACCATTGGTACAACCTTCTTCTTGGATATCGCTTGGATACCTAAATATATTGAGCAGCGACTTCTAGCTCAAATCTTTTTTTGCTCAGCAGAGGGAAACAGCTCAATTGGCCGAAATTAAAGCCTTGAGGAGCAAAGAGCAGGTTTTCAGGTTTCACAAAGGTGAGCAAAGTCATTTCAGCTGGTTTAAACTTAAAGTTTTGAGACCGATCACATAATTGTTTCATCATCACAAAGAATTCAGTATTTCAATAATAGCATGCTGAAATTTCTGTTATTTGTTCCTCTTTTACCGGCTTTGAACCAAACACAACATGTGTCATGCTTTTAGGTTTAAATTTAGTTAGTTCTGCCCCTTCAGGACTTGAACTCTATTAATAATAAATCAGGCACAAAAGCAATATGATTCTGCGTGAACCCTAAAAAACAGGGCCCGTATTCCTAAAAATTCTGAGAATCCTCTCAGAGAGCTCCTAACTTAACCTAAAAATTCCTAGCAAGGAGTCTTAGCTTAGGAGTGATTCCAGAACATTCTCAGAGAACTCTAAACAAGGAATGGACAGAAACTCCTATCTTAGTGAGGAGGTGTGTTTGACCCTGTTGCTAGTTTTGAGTCATCATTTCAAAAGCTGTGATTGGTTGATCCTAAAAGCTAGATAAAAAAAATATACTTTTGGTGATAATGGGCAAAGGATGGACCCTCAAATCGATAAACTTAATCATAGAATCTAATCTTATGAAGACTGTGTAATTGTAAATAATATTTCACATAAAAGAAAATATCTGTTCAATGAATAGTAAGCTATACTTTAAAATGATCCTGCAAAATGTGTGAAAAAGCCCACTTGCACAGTATTCACATAGTGGTAGTTAAATTTATTTGCTTTCAACTTTCAACATTTCAACTCAATTTGGTATTAATGAGGGTAAAATGGCTCAGCTTTCATCAATGTCTGATTGCTGACCGGCCTATAAGAAGCAGTGTTGGTTGGCTTTCAAATCTACCACAAACAGCAATGGAGAAGAAAAGAACAAGGAAACCCAGCTGCACAGAGGAACACTGTTTGCTTCTGGCTTAATTGGTCAATAAGCATAAAAGTGTTTTGAGAGGTAAATTTGGCCCCAGTGTCACAGTACAAGCCAAGAGGGAAGGCATTGACTCTTCAATGCTGCAGGCCACTGAAATACAACAAAGGTAGGACAAATGAGTTTTCATATATCAACAGGCAGGTGAACAAAATATCAAGAACAGTGTTTATTCATTGCATAAGCCATTTCTCTTGTGCATGCTCATTCTACTAAATCAATTAAAACAAAACAATAATTAAACTAAGTGTATTTCCCTTTCTGTAGCATGGAGCCATCAGAGGACTGGGCCCCTCAACATTGCAGGTGTATGACCCTCATCCTGAAACCTCACAGTTCAGCCTGCCAGCTGCTGCTGCTGCGGCTCAAACACCATTCCTGCCTGCTGTACCTGCTGCTCTGACACCATCCCTGCAGGACAGAAGATTGGAGTTGACAATGGATGTCTTCAGACAGGAAAAAAAAAGTTCTATGCCTACAGGAGGAGTACTAGCGACTGAAAATTGAGCTCTAAAAAATAAATCCAATGACAAATAGATATTGTGTCTTTGTGAGTAATATATGTCACGTGTTTAACTATTGTAGGTGATGTGTAGTAAAACTATGTGGTACATTAGTTCAATGCAGTCACAAGTTTTCAAATTACATATATTGTAACTTGCCTGCAATGTAAATTTGTGAAGTGGGCTCTGTAAGGCAGTCCACTTTGGGCCAAGTTCCCCTGTGGAAAGTAAATATTTTCTTCACCACCATCTCCCTCAAGAGGTTCTGCAATCTGTCTAGCCTTGCAAATGTTGTGTAGTATTGCACAGGCTATGATGACTTTGCAGGCTTTATCAGGGGTCAGCCTCACCTCTCCGTGGAGAACATGAAAGCGCCTCTTCAGTTGGCCAATGCCACACTCCACTACTGCCCTTGTTGTCTTATGGGCCCTACAAGTTAATACAGACATAATCAAAATGTACATTATTTGAGGGAAATATTTCAACTACTAGGATACTCCAACATGCTGTTAACATTTTATTTCCATGCATAATTCTATATTGTTTGGGTTACATGTTGTAGTTTAGTTTAGTGGCTGGAGGTAAGGTGTTAGGAGCCATGGTTTGCATGGGTAGCCACTGTCCCCTGACAAGTGGCCATTGGCTGGCACATAACGTCCCTCCAAAAGCTGTCTGAGGCCACTCTCAGAGAGCATTCTGGCATCATGTGTTGAGCCTGGACATTTAGCAACAGTGTCTGAAATCTTATAGTCAGCATTGAAAACAAGTTTGACATTGATGTTGTGAAATCTCTTCCTGTTGACGAAGATGGCTTCATCTTCTGATGGTGCAATTATTCGAACATGTGTCCCATTGATTACACCCACAACACAACACAAATGCCCTTTTGTGAGCTTGTAAAGTGCAGGCGTCCAGCAGAAATGAAACAAATTGTGTCACAATATGTTTTTGTGACAATGCTGTCAGTGTTTGGTTGATGACCCTGCTGATGGGGGGTTGTGACAGACCCAAGTCATCACTGCTGCATTGTTGCATTTTCCCTGTTGCCAAATACCTCAGTGTTGTGATGACTTTCATTTCGGGTGGTATTGCATTGTGGCATTGGGTTGGAGAAGTGCATCTCTAATGAGATCAACCACAAACATGACTCCTGCATGATCCAATCTGTAGCGTTTCATTAATTCACTCTCATCCAGTGTTTGGAGAATATCTCTCCTGCCTCTTCCGTCTGCCATTTTGTCCTCTGCTTAGGGAACTCCTAAGCCGCTTAAATGTCGTCTTCCCTGCTCAACAGATCTCACCTTAGGAGCTCTCTTAAGAGAAAGGATTCTTTAGAAATTGGGGATATCATTGGATGGCTGTGATTTGCCCTCAGACGGCACTGCATTGAAAACACAATTTATTGAAGACACAATTGTGTGGTGAACATGACAGCATGGACTCGGGAACACTTCAAAAAACCACTGTCTGTGAACAGTTTGTCGCTGCATCAACAAATGCAAGTTGAAACTCTACCATGCTGAGGAAATCGTACATAAACCAGATCCAAAAACACCAACATCTTCTCTGGTCCCAAACTCATTCAAGATGCACGTTGCTGAAGTGGAAAACTGCCCTGTGGTCTGACGAGTCAAATTTGTTTTAGAAATCATGGACGCCACATACTCTGGGCTAAAAGGAGAAGTACCATCTGGCTTGTTATCAGCACATAGTTGAAAAGCCAGCATCCATTTTGGTATGGGGGTGCATTAGTGCACATGGCATGGGTAACCTGCACATTTGTGAAGGCACATTGATGCTGAAAAATATATGCAGATTATATATATACAGTCCTTTTCAGGGAAGATTGTTTATTTCAGTAAGACAGTTCCAAACCACATTCTGTACTTATTACAACACCATGGCTCCGTAGTCAAAGAGTCTGGGTGCTAAACTGGCCTGCCTGCAGTCCCAACTTATCACCCACTGAAAATGTTTGATGTATTATGAAATGTAAACTACAACAAAGGAGACTCTGAACTATTGAGCAGCTAAAATCAAGTAAGAATGGGAAAACATTCCACATTCGAAATTACAGTAACTGGTCTCCTCAGTTCACAAATGCTTACAGTGTTAAACAGTACAATTTTTTTTAAACACGTTACATGTTGAGGATATCATTTTCAAAAAAAACAATCCATGTTTGATATGTTGTCTTTGTGCTATTTTCAATTATTTGCTTTTGCAAATCATCACATTCTCTTTCCATTTACATTTTACAGTGTCCTGACTTTTTTTTGGAAATGGGGTTGTACATTCACCAAAACTTAATTAATACTTCTATCCAACACATTTAGGAGGGACTTGTGCATTTCTCTTACTACATTTATTTCATAGCTATTATAGCTTACATGTTACAAAATACAACACATTGTTTAAAATTAAACCTGTGTTTCCGAAGCATTTGGCTTGTTGCCCCTCACATTTTAGCTGTCTATGAGTTGTTGGCAGTTCTACCAAAGACACATTTTCCCTCTAAACTCACATGATTTCATTTCAAGAACTGACCCAAAAAAGGTGAAATTCTCAAATATTTCAAAAGAAAGGCAACAATCACAGAAAAGTACAAAAAACTGACCAGAGATTTGTGTATCAGAATTTCAAGATGTTTTTCTTTTTTCCTCTCCTACTACTGTGGGATGACCCAGCAAATTTATCTGGTGACCCTTTGGAGGGGGTCCAAACTCTAGGTTGCGAACCAGTGGACTAAGCTAGCCAACTGTATACAGTATCAAGTAATTCTAACCAGCTGGAATTAGTCTATAAAATATAAACCAAGTGTTTAACACTGGTGTGTTAAGAAGTGAAAACTGGGACAAAACTCTTGTCAGGGCTTTCATTTTGACAGAGAAATACCTTATATACCTTGATACAAGTCTTTACCTGTTTTACACCTCCATGGACATGACTGCCATGTTGGTACATAAACTTTACTGACTGATATATCCCATGGCCTGGATGACTCAAAACATTCATACAGCAAGTGATGAATGGTATAACACATTTAATTTCTTTATAGTAATTGAATCCAATCAGACAATTTTTTTTAACAATAAAATAATCATGATATCATGTTTTAAAACATCACACAGCAGCAGATAAATAGTGTAAAATGAATGTGAAAAGTGCAAGATCAAATTCAGTTTTCCCAGAGAACTGTGGAGAATGATTTCTTGAACTCTCAAAGTCTGATCCTTCTCATGTGTTAAGTTTAAACTGTTGGAAAAGTGGGTGTATGAAAATGAAGTTGAAATAACTGCCAAATAGCAAACAAATTTTTTTTTTTTTTTTTTTTTTTTTTTACAATTTTTGATGCATGTCTTCAAGTGTAGACCAATGTGGCAGAGTTAACATTCTCAATCTGAGTCAACTCAAGCTAACATGATGGGGATAAATTTGAGAACAATGCTTAGGAATGACCTCCTCTAAAGAAAAGGAGTTTTAATACACATGGCATTTTCTGATTGTTCACTAAAATATTACCATTCACAGTGGAACACAAATGGAAAAGAGAGAGAAATCTCTTCTTCCTTCTCTCTCAGTTGTCAGACAACAAAAGGAGTGTGACTGTACAGCATAACAATTTGACAGCTACTGTGTAGTATTACTCCATTTGTAATCGGCAGGTTTAAGTTTGAATATTTGTTCTGTTGCCTTTGCCTCTTGTTATTTTATATTTGGTATCGTCACTGATAGATTTCTCTTTGTGTGGCCTCTATGATAGTGATTTGATGGGTGGTCATAAAGCTGCTAAACAAGGCTAACAGGAGTTTCTAATTGAGTTCCACAGTCTAACCACTATTTTACTCTCATGCAGTGGTCTAACAAAACATTGGTCACAAGTTTTGTGCAATCAAGTATACTCCCATGCAACAGGGAGGCATTCACGGAAAGACAAACAGACAGAAATTAGCTTCTTATCAGTGCTGGTGTAGAGAATTTCACAACCATGTCTGTAAATCTTTGGTCAGCAGTAGGTTTTTGCCTTTGTTAGCGAAGCAGGCAATGTTAATACTTGAGCCAGTGTGCAATTTAGGCATGTTCACAGTCAGGGGTGTCCACATACAATAGTTACTTGAGAGGAAATCGGGAACTCATAACAATAATTTGCAATAATTTGTTAAATTAGTAGTAGCTCTCATTTGTTATTAGCAGTATGTGTGGGTCTCAGTAGGCCATGTCAGTGAGCCAGCATGCACCAGACAAACTAAATAGTGTGCAGCCATTGTTTATATTATTCATGACACTGCTGCTTTTTGTGCTGTGTATGACAAGCCAAATATCTGCTGTGAAAGGTTATAATGTAGCTATAGTATTCTGAATTTGCGATAGCTCTGATTTGTGCCTTTTGTCATTGCTCCGTAGCCACAGTGACTGAGGCTCATCTACCAAGTGAATTAAAAACATAATCTTTTCTCAAACTGATGGCCACAGTATAAGCTTATGGTGCTGTTACATTAGCCAGGCCATTCCTGTATTTTCATGTAGAGGAACATGAAAAAAGATTTTGCTCAGATACAAGACATGATCGATGAGACCTGGTTCAGGTAGGGAACAAGAACTGACACCCTCCAATATGGCTGCTTGAAGGTGTGTCAGCAGCTCTTGTAATTCCACTGAAAGTACTGAATAGTTACTACTGAAGGATGATGGAAATGCCCAGTGAGCAGCAGCTGTAAATGCACTTTTTTTGTTATTGGAAACCTGAAAAGAGAGTTAGGTTTTTGCGCCTCTAAGTACAGTTCTTGTCTTCCTCTGGTTAATAGGATGGAGGCAGAGGAGTGGTTGTGATTGATGTCCATAAACTGTCTTTAATTAATAAGCTGCGTTCATCCAGGACTGGAGGGACTGGAGGCCAGGTTGTGAGGTCTGATGTCTCAGCGCGTCTTTCTGTAGTAAACAATAGTTGCCACCAATACTACTGATGCTGCTATGGCTACTGTTCTCCACAGAGAAAATCCACGGATCACCCCTTCCTAGAAAGAGCAAGGGCACAAGATTAAAAGCTTTGGATTATAGTCTATACATAAGACCATACAGCCTTAAATTAACATTTCAAATGAGTAAAGCACACCACTGACAGATCTTTATGGAAAATGCATCACTCACCCAGCCTCCCTGCTGTACGAGCCAGGAATAGAGCTGCTCTCTGATGACCTGGAGCACCCAGCTTATGACTGTTCTGATGTTCTCTAGATGGTTGGTGGTCAGTGCCTTCAAAGCAAAAACAAAAAAACTGTGGCATGAACAATTTCACAATACAGTATATGCACCCCAGTTTACTGTACTGTCGTGACTCCAAGATACTAGCTGCTCTGGCCAAATCACAGTGAATTTTGGACGTACCACATCTAAAAACTATTGAGGAAAAAAAGATCATATTCTTGAATCTGAATATTAAGTCATATAGTGGACATCTGCATAGAACCGACTGGTTTATTCCAGTGTTGAACTGAATCAGCAGCTGTGAAGGCAGATTGAACTTCCTGAGCTGACCCAGGAAGTACATCCTCTGTTACGCCTTCTTGATGATTGAAGCCATGACAATGGCTCCCATTGTTTACAGTAGGGATCAGCTGCTGGCCCCGCGTAACACAGCCGTGCGGCCGAATGAGCGACCTGATGTCCCCTGCGAGTTAAGGAGGAGGATGTGGGGGTGTCGCGCTGGGATCAAGCGCTGCGACAGGAAGAGAGCTTACAGACTGTCCGTCATCATGTCCGACATGATCAGGAATATCGGCAGTGCAGCATGCTACTGTTTTCGGAGGCTTGGCTGGGAACGCAGCACACAGATGCGACTGTAATGCTGGATGGATTCTCACTCATATGGGCAGACTGGACAGAGAGGAGCGGTAAGTGGAAAGGAGGAGGGCTGGCAGTGTTTGTGAATGATAGATGGTGTAACTCCAGGCACATTACTATCAAAGAGCAGCACTGCTGCCTGGACATTGAGCTGTTGGCTGTTGAGGCCTGTCTGAGGCCATATTATCTGCCGCGGGAGTTCTCACACGCCATAGTGGTGGCTGTGTATATTCCTCCCTCTGCTAAAGCCGATGCAGCCTGTGACGTCATCAACACTGTGATCAGCAGGCTGCAGACTCAGAAACCACAGGCCCTCTTACTGATCTCTGGAGATTTTAATCATGCCTCTCTGTCCTCTACTCTGCCCAATTTCATCAAGTATATCACATGTGCCACCAGAGACAATAAAACACTGGACTTATTCTATGCCAACACCAAGGAGGCGTATGAATCATCACCCCTCCCTCCTCTGGGAAGAGCTGATCACAACCTGGTTCATCTCGTGCCTGTCTACAAGCCCCTTGTTAACAGGCAACCAGCTGTGTCCCGCACAGTAAAGAGGTGGTCTGACGAGGCTGAAGAGGCTCTGAAGGACTGCTTCGAGACAACCGTGTGGGATATATTCAGTGACTCTCATGAGGAGGACATCGACAGACAACATCACAGACTACATAAACTTCTGTGTGGAGAACACTGTACCCACCAGGACTGTATGGTGTGACACTCTAACAACAACCCCTAGATTAATCCTGACATTAAGGCTCTTTTAAAGGAGAAGAAGAGGGCCATTAAGTCAGGAAACAAAGAGGAGCTGAAAACTGTTCAGAGGGAGCTCAGAAGGAAAATCAGGGAGGGGAAGGACAGATACAGGAGGAGAATGGAGGAACAGCTGCAGGAGAACAACACCAGGGGAGTCTGGGGAGGCCTGAAAACCATTTCAGGCCACCAGGAGTCAAACCCTCAGGCAGCTGGGGATCCAAAGTGGGCAGATGAGCTGAACACCTATTTCTGCAGGTTTGAGGAAGCATCTGCCCCTCCCCCAGCGGCATCAGCCCTGCAGCAGCCCTCCTTTGATCTGTCAGCAAGTACCCCCCATTATTGGAGCAATAATCTGTGCAATCCATCGTGTACATAACATTCTGCAAACACAATTTATAATTTAAGATAATGTTTATTTTTTTTACACTCTTTTGTATATACTTATTGCTTCTACTTATCTAACTAATCTACCTTTTACTGATGCTGCTGTAAATTGGAATTTCCCCTTGCGGGACTAATAAAGGTATATTGAATTGAATTGAAATTGAACTGAATGGTTGAAGTCCACCTAAGGTTACAGGAATAGTGGATCCCATAAACCTGAAGGTTTCAACAGTGGAAACAATGTTTCTGAGGATGGTAATAAGGGACTGTGTTGAGTGTTCAGCTCTTGGTTGTTCTGACTGCATCCGAGGATCAGCTGTTTGACCAGCTGTTTTTCAGGTTTCCTGAGGTGCAGTAAATTGTGTAGAAAAAGAAAAGCAAGGGGACAGCACAGGTCCCTGGGGGGCTCCAGTGCTAATGGTCCAGGTGCTGGACGTTATTTTCCCCGGCCTTAGCTGCTGTTTCTGGTCTGTCAGGAAGTTTGTGACCCATTGACAAGTTCAGGCTGCCACAGTGAGCTGGGTGACTTTGGAATGGACGAGTTCTATGATGATGGTGTTGATCGCACAGCTTTAGTTAACGAACAGGATCCCTGCATATGTCCCTCGGTGGTCAAGGTGTTGCACAATATAGTGCACTCCTATGTTGACTGCGTCCTCTACCAACCTGTTTGTAGGCAAATTGCAGGGGGCCCAGCAGAGGGGTTGTTTTTTCTGACAGAGGGTTGATAACTAAGAAGCTCTCCTACAGCTTTTTGATGTAGCACCTCTTTGCTACCTAAACTTCACTTGTCACTGTGTTTCTACGCTTCCTCCATAGCCTGCCGAAGCTGCCCATGTTTACCTGAGAACCATGATTTATTGCTGTTGTTTGTGCAGAAGGTTTTAGTTGGCACACACAAGTCCTCACAAAAGCTGTGTCTCAGTCTGTTGGTGCAGGCTTTCACGACTCTGAGTCTGCCAGAGGGAAGGCAGGTGAATAGAGAGTGTCCTGGGTGGGAGGGGTCATCCTGGATCTTTGTGGCCCGTCGGAGGAGATGGCTGGAGTAGATCTCCTCTAGGCGTGGAAGTGGGGAGTCGATGATCCACTGAGCCTTAATCTTGATGACCCGCTGCAGTTGTTTCTTTTCAGATGCAGTGCAGCTGGCGCACCACACCGTACATCCATAGGTGAGGACACTCTCTATCGTCTTGCTCTCATTTTTTAGCAGAGGTGAGGGGAGTTTGCTTCTCTTCAGTGTTCTCAGAAAGAAGAGACACTGCTGGGCCTTTTTGATGATGTGGGTGGTGTTCACAGTCCAGCCCAGGTCCTCTGAGATGTGCAGGCCAAGAAACTTAAAGCTGGTGACCCATTCCACTTCCTCCCCATTGATGCTCAGGGCTGAGTGCAGTGTGGTCCTTCTTTTTTTCCTTCTTTTGTCTTCTTGGTGTTAAGGTTGAGGTGGCTGACCTCCTCCCTGTATGGTGCCTCGTCACGGTCGTTGATAAGCCCCACAGCGGTTGTATCATCCACAAATTTGATGAGGGTGTTGGAGCCATGAGTAGCAACGCAGTCATAAGTGTACAGTGTGTACAAGACTGGTCTCAGCACACAGCCCTGAGGAACACCAGTACTGAGGATGAGGGTGGAGGATGTGGAGGTGCCCATTCTGACATGCTGGGGTCTGTTAGTCAGGAAGTCCTTGATCCACAGACAGAGGGAGGTTCCAAGTTGTAGTGTCTGTGGATGTGTTGGACCTGTAGGCAAACTGATGCTGATCAAAGCCAGGTGGGATGTGGGCCTTGACATGCTGTAACACCAGTCTCACCATACATTTCATGATCACCGGTGTCAGGTGATGTCAGCTGTGTGTCATCTGCCTGTCTGTTGTCCTCTTCAAAGCGTGAAGGTGTTAAGCTGGTCTGGGGTTGAGAAGTGTCAGTGGGGGGCGGGGTGTTGTGACATTGTTTGTAGTCAGTAACATTCTGTATGCCTTTCCATATGGAGCGGGGGTCGTTCTCCCTGAAGTTGGCCTCTATCTGCTCTCTGTACCTTGTTTTAGCAACTTTGATGCCTCTGTTCAGGTCCGCTCTAGCCTTCCTGTTGGTTTCCCTGTCCCTTGACCTCAGTGCTGAATCCCTGGTCTGAAGTAGTGCTCTGAGCCCCAAAGCTGCATGGGGGACATACACTCAGACTTAATTAGGTACACCTTGCTAGTACTGGGTTGGACCCCCTTTTTGCCTTCAGAACTGCCTTAATTCTTCTTTTCAACATGGTGTTGGAAATATTCCTCAGAGATTTTGGTCCATATTGACATGCTGGCATCACACAGTTGCTTCAGATTTGTTGGCTGGACAGTGAACTCATTGTCATGTTCAAGAAACCAGTTTGAGATGATCTGAGCTTTGTGACATGGTGCATTATCCTGCTGGAAGTAGCCATTAGAAGATGGATACATTGGGTCATAAAGGGATAGACATGGTCAGCAACAATACTCAGGTAGGCTGTGGTGTTCAACAATGCTCAATTGGTACAAAGGGGCCCTAGGTGTGCCAAGAAAATATCCCCCAGACCATTACACTACCTACACCAGACTGAACCGTTGATACACGGCAGGATGGATCCATGCTTTCATATTGTTTACACCAAATTCTGACCCTACCATCTGAATGTTGCAGCTGAAATTGAGACTCATCAGACCAGGCAACATTTTTCAAATCTTCTATTGTCCAATTTTGGGGGAGCCTGTGCGAATTATAGCCTCAGTTTCTGTTCTTAGCTGACAGGAGTGGCACCTGGAGTGGTCTTCTGCTGCTGTAGCCCATCTGCTTCAAGGCTGGACGTGTTGTGCGTTCAGGGATGGTTTCCTGCATACTTTAGTTAGAACAAGCGGTTATTTGAGTTGCCTTTCCATCATCTCAAACCAGTCTGTCCATTCTCCTTCGACCTCTGACATCAACAAGGCATTTCCGTCCACATAACTGCCACTCACTGGATTTTTTTTTTCTTTTTCAGACCATTCTCTGTAAATCCTAGAGATGATTGTGCATGAAAATCCCAGTAGATCAGCAGTTTCTGAAATACTCACACCAGCCCATCTGGCACCAACAACCATGCCACATTCAAAGTCACTTAAATCCCTTTTCTTTCCCATTCTGATGCTCAGTTTGAACTTCAGCAAGTTGTCTTGTCCACGTCTACATGCCTAAATATACAAATAAAATTGAATTGAATTGAATTGAATTAAATACATTGAGTTGCTGCCATGATTAGCTATTTGTATTAACAAGCAGTTGAATAGGTGTACCTAATTAAGTGGCCAGTGAGTGTATATGTACATACATACAGTGCTGTGAAAAAGTATTTGCCCCCTACTGTATTTCTACTGTTTTTGCTTTTTTGTCACACTTAAAAGTTTTAGACCATTGAAGAAATTTAAGAAAAAGACACTGAGTGAACATAAATAGCAGCTCTTAAATGATAATTCAATTTATTGAAAGTGAAAAATAATTCAAAACCAAAATCACCAATGTGAAAATGTAATTGCCCCCTTAACTTAATAACTGGTTGTGCCACTCTTTGCTGCAACAACTGCAATCAAGCGTTTGCGATAACTTGCAATGAGTCTTTCACATCGCTCTGGAGGAATTTTGGCCCGCTCTTCTTTGCAGTACTGTTTTAATTCAGCCACATTGGATGGTTTTCGAGCATGAACAGCCCGCTTAAGATCATGCCACAGCATCTCGATCGGATTCAGGTCCGGACTTTGACTAGGCCACTCCAAAACCTTAATTTTGTTTCTTTTGAGCCATTCAGAGGTGGACTTGCTGGTGTGCTTCGGATCATTGTCCTGCTGCATAACCCAAGTACGCTTGAGCTTGAGGTCACGAACTGATGGCCGAACATTCTCCTTCAAGATTTTTTGGTAGAGAGATGAATTCATGGTTCCTTCAACCACAGCAAGTCATCCAGGCCCTGAAGCAGCAAAGCAGCCCCAGACATACACGTCTGTCACCAGGCAATTTGAGTCACAGATCATCAGACATCCCTGTTTCACCTGTGTACATTCAGTCAGGTTGAGTGACCATTACGTGTGCCGAACGCGCTTTCGATGTGGTCAGATGAGATACGGATCAAAATATACAAATTTAGGTCTGAATGTATGTGCTGACTCAGATAGTTGCATTGAATCACGGCAGTGAAATGCCAGACACTGTGGAAATCTGACTGTGAGGTATTGGTGACGTGAGCGCACGACTCCGCTGGTTTACGAAAATCCACTTGCGCCGCCGGCGCACAGAGTTGACCAGGTCTGAGGTGGCGAGCATTCAGCGCACTTTTACGCCGCTGGCGCAGACCGAAATGGTCGAAAATTCCACACCTACCCCCTACTGCGCCGCAACGCCCATCCTGGCGCACCTCTGTACGCTTTGGTCTACCAAAATACCAAATGCGCCGTGCATCTGCCTGCACCGCTCAAAAATACCACTGCACTGGCAGCGCATCCTGCGCCGCACTGGTGGCGGAGTCGAAAATAGAGCCCTGTATGTCGTATTTTATGTAAATGTGACAGGACTGACCAAAAAACATGCAGAGACTATTTACTTGTAGTAGGCAACATCTCTAGTTATGAGAAATGAAGCCACTACAGTCGAATGGACAGTGTGTGGATTCTATTTTGTTCAGTCTGTTCCTACCTGATAGATAGCTAACTCTAGCTAGCTAGTCTGCATATATCAGACTGATGGCAAGGAGCAACAAACACCAAGGAGCTAATTAATTAGTGGGCAGACTTTTCAGCTATGACTGTTCTGAGATTTGCACGATGACTTAAAAAGATACGACATTTCAACTTCCAGTGGTGACGATGTAGGAGAAAGTCACTTGGAAGAGAGGCTTGAACTGGAAAGTGACGGATTACAGTTTCAACTTAAACTCGGTCGTGAAATGACTAAAAATAAAGTTAGAAATACACCGAGCTGCCCAGCAACTCCTGACGGGGCCATGGCAGATACTGTAGCCAGCAAACTTGCTAAGATGGCGACCATGAGCCCAGATACTAGCAACACACCTGGTCTTGTCAAAGTCTCGCCGGACATTTTATCAACGGGCCAGCTGGTTTCTGAACTGGAGAAGCAACTAGCCTTACTGCTGAAAAACATGTCAGCGCTAATTCAGGAGTCTGTTAAACCATTACAGTCCTCAGTGGACGCACTGTGCGAGACCGTGAATCACTTCAATGGCCGCCTTGCTGCTGCAGAGACCCTGGCTGGGGAAGACTTTGAGCGCATAACAAGCAAGGAAAAGACAGTGGAGATGCTGAAAGCCCAGAAAAAGTCTCTTCAAGACCGCCTCGAAGATCTTGAGAACAGGTCACATAAAGTCAACCTCCGAATAATTAACATCAGCAGTGAGAAGGTACGGGACCCGACCGAGTTCATATCTGATCTGTTGATCTGATCTGTTGGGAAACCTTGGCCCCAACTTCCTCTCCAAGCCCCCTGAGCTAAAGAGAGCACATTGCTCCCTAGCCCCTAAACCTGGACTGGGAGGTAGACCCAGGCCTTTTGTGATATGCTTTCATCGTTTTCAGGAGAGGGTGCTTTGTTGAGACAGACGACATGAGCTTAAGCACCGTGAAACAACGCTGCAAATGTACCCAGACGTCAGCGCCATTACTGCAAAGAAACGAGCCGCTTTCAACAAAATCAAGCAAGCTCTCAACCAAAAAGGAGTGAAATTCAGGCTTCTCTTCCCTGCTCGCCTGCAAGTTTCATACGAGGATGAAACACTCACTTTTGAGATTCCGGAGGACGTGTATGCATTTTACAACAAGCGAGTGAGGGACAAAGAGTATCTGTCATCTGCACTCGGGGTTTTCCCCTCTGTTTGTTTGGATGAAGCTGCTCCTGCCATTGTCTGCTGCCCCGTGGCGTGAATTTACTGTTTTGTGGACAGCTTCAACGAGAGTCATGGTAACCATGGGTACGGGTAGGCGTGTGAGCTGTGTTCACTCCGATCATGCTCCAGGAGCGATGTGCATAGACTTGTATTTTGCTCTGTTATGTTGGGGACTTTGTTTACCTCTAATTGTGCAGTGTGGGTAACATATGGGATGTTATCACTATTTTTTCCTTTCCTGATTATGATGGTAAACATGTTAAGTTGGTTTCAGTGAGTCCTTGGTTTGGCTGATGTGAATCTCATGCTTATATGTTTATCTTATATGAAGCGTTGCCTTATTACACTTTATTTGATTATTTATTTATTTTCCTCTAACCTCAATACCTCTTTTTGTTTACTTGTTTATCCATGTCATGTGCTTTCCTGCAGTAGAGTTTATTAAGTAGGATGGTTTCTTTATGTGAGGCAAATATTGAGGCAAACTCATTAATGGCCTGTTTACCTCAGTTAAGTGTTAAGACTAATGTTGATTTTCTGTAATCACATGTTCTTTACAAACGTGGTTTATGTTTTATATATTGTTCATTTGGATGACCTCTTGAACAAGAGAAGGCTATGGAAGCAGAAAGTGCTAGCCTGTTGGGATCGAAGATATGGATGCTTTGATGTCCTTCACTTTTTTTGTATGTCTGTTCTTGTTTTGTGTTTTTGTTTTGTTTTCTCCCCTTTTGCTTTGGCTCAAGAGTCATGTCAGGCCTAAGAGAGGTATTGCTTCTTGTTTCTTTAAGATATGATGACTGATGAATGAGGGTAAGAATCTTCGCTTTATTTCCTGGAATCTGAAGGGTGCCAACCAGCTCATTAAATGTAATAAGGTAATGACTCATTTTAAGCAACTTAGGGGTGATATTTTCTTTTCAAAACAAACTCATTTCTGCTCCTCAGAGGTTAACCATATCAAGCAACCTTGGATAGGGCATATATCTCACTCTATATTCCCAATAAGGGCAAGGGGTGCAGCTATCCTCATACATAAGAATGTTCCGTTTGAGTTATCAAACTGCACCCACATGGGATGATGATACATTCCTTACAAGCTTTTTCTCCTTTCTTCTTGATGACCACTACTTGATTATTGGTAGAGAGGAAGGAGGAATTTAATTCAAAACTCCTCCTCCCTTGACGGGTCTTCCTCTAATCCTCAGGTGCTATCCAAGTCAGCTAAAGTCCTTGACACATGTAAGACCAGTTTAGGTTTACTTGACCCATGGAGAGCTAAATCCCATTCAGATAAAGCTTTTTCCTTTTTTCGCACGTCCATCATTCATATTCACGGATAGTTTTTTTTCTTTTGGAGAATTATTTTTTATTAGAGGTCCACTCATGTGAGTACCATAGCATTGTTCTTTCAGACCACACCCCCGTATCTGTAGATATTGTCTTTCCTAGGCATGTCCCCCCCTCCAGACAGTGGAGACTTCACTCTTCTTTGCTAGCCCAAGCTTCCTTTAAAGACTTTCTTCACATACAGATCTCCTTGTTCTTTGACACTAATGATTCTCCAGAGATCTCTAGATGTACTTTGTGGGAAACTTTCAAGGCATTTATGCGTGGGCAAATTATATCATATGTTTCAACCCTAAAGACGGCAGACAGGGTGGAGTCAGAGACACTCACCAAGGAGATATTTATAATCAACAATTTGTATGCTTCAGCTCCGACCCCTGCTCTTTAGAAGAACGCCTTTAGCTTCAGTTTAATTTGATTTATTATCGACAAGTAAAACACAAAAAAAATTGTTCCTTGGCAAACAACATTCCTTTGAGACCGGAAACAAAGCGGCAATATTATTAGCACATCAAGCGCGTGCAGCCACACTATCCAGATTGATCCCCAAGATCAAATCCGTGTCAGGTGAAGTTACCTCAGATCCTATCGAGATTAATAAGATATTTTGTTCTTTCTACTCCAACTTCTGCTCCTCACAATGCCCTTCAGATGTTTGGGATAGAGACAATCCTCTAGATAAGATAGTTTTTCCTAAAATAAATGAGGATTTGTGTAGAGAGCTGGGAAATCCAATTTCTACCAAGGAAGTACAAGAGGCAAATGTCACTTCAGAATGGTAAAACTCCAGGCACTGATGGGTTCACTGTTGAGTTTTTAAGCTGTTCTCTGCAACCACTGTTCCAGCCCTCTAGAGAATGTATAATCAACCCTTTGCTGAGGGCCGCCTACCTCCCACCCTGTCAGAGGCCTCTATTTCTCTCCTGCTTAAGAGTGATAAGGAGCCTTTTATGTGTGGTAGCTATAGGCCCATTTTCCTCTTAAATATTGACCTAAAGATCTTGTCAAAAATCATGGCCCAGCGCCTACAGCGGGTCCTATCAAGTATAATATCAACTTATGAAACAGGTTTCATGCTCGGAAGGCACTCATTTCATAACACAAGGAGACTCTTAAATATCATTAGTGCTCCTAGTTCAAATATTCCAGAAGTGATCATCTCACTAGATGCAGAGAAGGCCTTCAACAGGGTGGAGTGGAGCTTTCTTTTTTTTGTTTTACAGAAATTCGGTTTCAATCCAGAATTTATATCTTGGATCAAATTGCTTTACACCAGCCCAGTCATCTCAGTCCACACAAATGGACTCCAGTCTGCCCCATTTCCCCTTTATCGCGGAACCAAACAGGGCTGCCCTCTTTCCCCCCTCTTATTTGCCATAGCTATTGAACCTCTAGCCATCGGGCTGCATCAGGATGGTGGGTTTGAGGGCATCACCAGAGCTGGTAAAGTTCATAAATTATCATTATATGTCGATGACCTCCGATCATACATGTCTAATCCAGCTGCCTCTCTTCCTGTGATTCTAAGTATCTTTGACAAATTTGGGTCCTATTCAGGCTATAAACTTAACCTCCACAAGAGCGAACTTCTTCCAATCAACTCTCTGGCCAGAAATATAACCCCATCTTTTTTCCCTGTCAAATATGCTACAGACAGATTTAAATATTTGGGGGGGCATATTACAAATTCAATTAATCAACTTTTCTCTAAAAATTTCCCTCCTCTCCTTGAGAGGTGTAAATTAGACTTTGATAGATGGTCTGGTCTCCCACTATCCCTAGTAGGTCGTCTAATTTTAGTTAAAATGGTTGTTTTACCCAAGTTTCTATATCTCTTTTCACATATCCCCGTCCTTATTAAAAAGCCTTTTTTTTTTAGATCGCTCAATCAATTAATAAGTTCCTTCCTCTGGGGCAATAAAAATCTGTGCATCAAAAGATCAGTCCTACAGCTCCCAAAGGCTCTTGGTAGCATTGCCCAATTTCTTACACTATTACTGATCCTGTAACTTTTATATCGGATTATTAACACAGCAGACGAAGAGCGCCCTGCATGGGTGGATATGGAACTAGCATCCTCTAAACTCTCTCTTCACTCCCTGATTTGCTCCCAACTCCCTTTGACTGCCTCCAACTTTACCTCAAACCCAGTGGTAACTAACTCTATTAGAATCTGGATTCAAATAAGGAAAAGCCTAGGCCTCCATAGGGCCCCTGACCTCTCCTGACCCAAGCTTGCCACATTCTGAAATAAGAGGAAAACTTTTGGCCAAAAAAAATGGCCCAAAAAAATCCAAGTCCAGGCACTCAAGTGGGTTTGAAAAATGTAAAAGGCCTTTAATTTAATGGGCTACATTCATTAAAATTACACCAACGCATATTAGCTTGCGCCTTCTTCAGGGTGCAGTGACACAAAGACAAACAGAGTAATCATGGTTGCAGTTACTACAAATGTGCACAGGTGAGCAAGAGTGAAACATGCACTCTTGCTCACACGTGTATGGGGCAAAGAGAAATATATATCAGAGGCTTTGCGCCAATTAGAAAATTCCCAGTGCTACTCTGTGCCCCTATCAAATCTGGATTTGATCTGGATTCTATGAAAAAGGAATTCTGGACTTACGAATCTCAAAGGATGACCAGGGATATTTACATACCTCCATCTTCAGAAAAGCAACTGACCGTAATACCTTATTACATGCAGACAGCTTTCATCCTCCATGGCTTATTGAGAATATCCCTTATGAACAGTTTCAGAGACTAAGACGCATATGTGATTCTGATCAGGATTTCCACATTCAACCCATGGATATGCAGCAACGTTTTAAACAGAGAGGGTACAAACCCCAGACTCTCACTTGGGCTCATAGTAGAGCTCTGTCACTTGAAAGGAGGGAACTGCTCAGTCCTAAATCAAAACAAGAGCAAACTCACAAACCTTACTTTGTTACACACTATAGCAGAGAGGCTCTCCAGATCAAGCACATCATAAAGAGAAATTGGGACATCATTGAGAGTGATCATTCTTTACAGAAGATATTCATTGAACCCCCGGGGGTCAGTTTTAGAAGGGCCCCAAAAATTAAGGATAAACTGGTTAGGAGCTATCTCCCTGCTCCTAAACTGGACACATGGCTTCGTCGACCCAAAGGAAATTTCTGTTGTGGTAATTGCAGCTACTGTGAAAACATGATGAAAACAGACACCTTTAGAGATATGTTCAGTAACAAAACCTATCCCCTCACTAGTTTCATAAACTGTAATACCACCCATGTTGTGTACCGACTTGAGTGTACTTGTGGCTGCTTCTATGTAGGTCTCATCAAAAGGAGGCTGAGGGACAGAGTGGCTGAACACAGGTATGCTATTCGCAGTGGAAACATGAATTATCCAATGGCTAAACACTACAAGGAGGCCAAACATGGAAGTGATGCAACTCTAAGAGTGTCAGGTATTGAGGCCATCAGCTTTGATGCCAGGGGTGGGGACAAAATCAAACGCCTTAAACAAAGGGAGGCATACTGGATTTATGAATGAATGTAGCCCATTAAATTAAAGGCCTTTTACATTTTTCACACCCACTTGAGTGCCTGGACTTGGATTTTTTTCTGCCATTTTTTTTTTTTTTTTTTTGGCCAAAAGTTTTCCTCTTATTTTGGACATTTTTCCCTTCCATGAGCACCGGTGGTTTGAGGGACACCAGCAGCGCTCCAGTCTCCTCTTTCTCTCTTGCCACATTCTGGTTGAAATCTTTGAAACACTTAGCACAGCATATAACACTATGATCTCCCCTAATCCTCTCTTAGCTTTGTTTGGTGCTCCCCTGCAGCCCTTTGCCTCTTAAGTTATGCAAACTGTTCTTTCCTTTACCCCCCTGCTGGCCAGGCGACTCATACTCCTTAAATGGAAACACCCTCAACCTCCATCTCATAACAGGTGGGTGAAAGAGGTGTTACTCACCATTAAACTTGAAAGGCTTAGATTTCCCCTCAATGGCTCCTTCAACTCATTTGAAAAGACTTGGAGACCTCTCTTAAATTATATTGAATCTTTGACATCTCTGCCAGATTGCGACGACTGAGTTCAGCTACTGAAAACATGCAGTGCATATCACCAGTCGAATCCCAATGCACGATATCCACCCTTGAACAACTAAAGCACTGTTCTGTGAGATATTGGTTTCTTTCTTACCTTGTATATAAGTCTGTAAGCCAGATGGAAGAGAGCCACCACTCGACCCCAGTTAATGCCATCAGCAAAGATGCTCCTGGCGACCTTCATGAAGATGTCCTGAGCACAGTTGCCCTGAACCTGGTTTATCAGTCTGACAGAAGAAGAAAGTGACAGATTCAGATGTATAAATGTTTTTAGTTGATTTCACTTGTCACATTCTCTGAAATGTGTCTTGGATCACAAGTAGCATTATTTGGGTAAACTGGGTTTACTAAATACTGTGCTGAAACAATAACAGTAAATATAGGACCCATAATTTATTTTCCATCAGTAGCATGACAACAATTGTGAGCACAGCACAGTGCTCCTGCTTTTATCTGCAGTTTGATTTGGATCTCATGGTGTTTTGATGTTAGTGCTTTTGCAAAGTCCAAAAATGCTGCAACAAAAGGCAAACATGGTATTTTAATCAAAAAATAAATATCTCATATATATAATGGAAATAGGGCTGCACGGTGGCGCAGCAGGTAGTGCGGGTGCCTCACAGCAAGAAGGTTGCCGGTTCGATCCCCGGGTCAGGCGGGGCCTTTCTGTGTGAAGTTTGCATGTTCTTCCCGTGCATGCGTGGGTTCTCTCCGGGTACTCCGGCTTCCTCCCACAGACCAAAAACATGCTCATTAGGTTAATTGATGACTCTAAATTGTCCGTAGGTGTGAGTGTGAGTGTGAATGTTTGTCTGTCTTTGCATGTGGCCCTGCAATCGGCTGGCGACCGGTTCAGGGTGTACCCCGCCTCTCGCCCATTGTAGCTGGGATAGGCTCCAGCCCCCCGCAACCCCGAAAGGGATAGGCGGTATAGATAATGGATGGATGGATATAATGGAAATAAAAATTTCAAATGGTAATATTTTATGATAAATTGATGAATTTTTGTGATACTGTGCTGTTACAGCTTAATGTGACACTTTCTGCCACAATGAAAATTTTATAGTGACACATCCCTAGTTTTCAAGTGACCCAGAAATCACGGCCATGGTCTGTCTGAGTGAGATTTTAATTAATTCACCCCACAATAGCTGTGCATCTATAGTTAAAGAGTTTCAATATTGACTTACTGTAGCACTGTGTGACCACTGTTGACAAATGAGTCAAATACAGTGACGTGAGAAAGATTTAGGCAGCTGTGAAAAAATGCTGTAAAATAAGAATGCTTTCAAAAATATAAATTATAATTGTTATTGTATTTTTATCAATTTACAAAATGCGCAATGCGTGAGCAAACAAAAGAACAACCCACATGAAATCAACATTTGGTGTTACTACCCTTTGCCTTCAAACCAGCATCAATTCTTATAGGTACACTTGCACAAACAAAGTCAGGGATTTTGTAGGATTATAGTCAGGAGTACAATCAACCAATTGTACAGGTTCTAATGATTATCAATTTAGAAGAAGAAGAAATGTACTTTATTTATCACACATAGTTGCACACGCCATGCTTCCGTGAAATTATTTTTCCACATTTGACCCATCCTCGGTCTGTCGATCCTCCGCAGCAGACCAGGAGCAGTGGGCTGCCAGCTGCCAGCCAATGCCGGTGCCCGGGCACAATCCCTTCTCGTCACCATTGGTCAGGTGGTGATCTTCTTGCATGTTTTTAGTGGGGGGGTTATTACGGAGGAAAACCCGGGTCAACATGGGGAGAACATGCAAACTCCACACAGAAAGGCCCCTTTTTCCTCGAGCAGCACTGAAGACATGGTGGAGGACACGCTGGGATTCGAACCGGGGACCTTCTAGCTGTGAGGCGACAGTGTTACCACTTGTGCCACCATGTGACCAGCGTTTCACATGCAGGTTGAAACAAAGTCATTAAATGAAACAGAAACAGCTGTGTAGATGGCTTCAAACTGGGTGAGGAACAGCCAAACTCTGCTACCAAGGTGAGGCTGTGGACAGTTTCATGTCACAGGTCATACACTATGGCAAGTCTGAGCACAGAAACAAGACACATGGGGCTCTATTTTCGTCCCCGCCGCTGGTGGGGCGCGGGGTGCGCACCCCGCGCAGTGGTATGGGGTATGTGCCCAGCACACTTGGTATTTTGGTAAACCGAGGCACACAACGGTACACCAGGATGGGCGTTGCGGCACAGTAAGGGGAGGTGTCGGCAGGATCATCCAACGGTTTTGGATTTTTGGTCCATTTCGGTCCACGCCGGCAGCATAAAAGTGCGCTGAAAGCTCGCCACCCCATACCTGGTTAACTTTGTGCGCCAGCAGTGCACTGCTGGGCAAGTGGATTTTTGTAAACCGGCGGAGTCGTTCGCCCACGTCATACCTCACAGGCAGGTTTCCACAGTGTCTGGCATTTCACTGCAATCAATAATTAGCAACAACCACGATTCAATGCAACTATCTGAGTCAGACCTAAGTTTATGTATTTTGATCAGTGTCTCATCTGACCACATCGCATGCGTAATGGTTACTCAACCTGACCGAATGTACATAGGTGAAACAGGGATGCAAACTAATCAATTAACACCACTGTGCCAACCAGAAACAGCCGTGGCATCCTACAGAGCATATATACTGCATCTATCTCAGAGCACTCGAGAGACAGAGAGAGACAGACACACGGAAAAAATGTAAGTGATGATCGTTGTCCGATATTACCCACGTCATCTCATTCCAAATACAAATGTTATCATTGTAATGCTTAACGTAATCTCTGAAACTAAGAGAGGGTTCTTGTTGAAATTTGGATTCCCCAGGGTCCTGGGAGCAATCGACTGAGACCCAAGCCCACATTTATGTGAACCGAAGGGGGTTGGCACATGACTCGTTCATCCTGGCGAATTCTAGCATCCCTCTGGATGGATGGCTGCTAGGTAATAATGGCTATCAACTGAAAATGTGGTTGATGATGCCATATATCACACCTTCAACAAGACAGCAGCGTCATTTTAACAGTGTTTTCAGCAGTGCTCAGTCAGTCATCGAAAGCACATTTGTGGTTCTCAAAATGCATTTTAGATGTCAGGACCAGACAGGTGGTTCATTAACATACAGCCCTCAGAGTGTCGTTGCATTCTTCGTGGCATGTTGCGTTTTACACAACATGGCTGTATGACGTGGATGTCATTATGAACTCACAGAGGGCACATTAAAGGACTTAAGATGGTGAGAGGCTGAACTGCATGTGCCGTGTCAACTGGGGGAGCAGCAGAGCGCACGGGAAAGGAGGGAGTGCCTCAGCACCCAGCTTTGTCATTAAGTGAGTATTTGCGGTTACATCAGTTCAAAAAACATCTGACGATCAATAACTTTCCACACTAAACAGATAGACAGTATTGAAATTAACGGCCACTGCGAGCCTGGACTTCCCAGACCAGAACGTTAGTCTCCTCCTGGGAGAAGTTTGGCTGTCGGACAGTTTCCTGCGAGGGCTCAGTCATCCTCGAAACATGCCATGCACCTCGCCAGCGGCGTTTTTTTTCAAAAGGTGAGGCGAGGAGCTGGTGTGATTGGTGAGGACTGGACTTGGCTGTGTCAAACCCACTCCACGCTTTTTCCCCTCCCTCCTTCCGAGTTGCGCCGCTGGGGAGTGGCATGGTGGAGGTTCCTTGCAAGTTTGTATTTCTGCTGCAAGGCTGTATTTCTGCAATTAGAGTTGGAGATTTGGTCAGGATTAATGGTGTCCTCAATGCTGGGAAATACAGGCAGATACTTATCCATCATGCAATAACATCAGGGAGGCAGCTGTCGCTTAGGAGGTAGATTGCGGTCCACCAATCAGGAGGTCGGTGGTTCAATCCCTGGCCTCAGCAGTCTACATGCAGAAGTATCCTTGGGCAAGACACTGAATCCCAAAACTGCCCCCGATGCTGCGCCATTGGTGTGTGAATTCATATGTACATCGCTTTGAGTAAATGACTAATTGTAATTATATGATTGGCCTCAATTTTATTCTGCAGCAAGACAACGGCCCCAAACATACAACCAATGTCATTAAGAACTATTTTCAGCATAGAGAAGAACAAGAAGTCCTGGAAGTGATGGTATGGCCCCTACAGAGCCCTGATCTCAACATCATTGAGCCTGTCTGGGATTACATGAAGAGACCGAAGGAATTTGAGGAAGCCTACATCCACAGAAGATCTGTGGTTAGTTCTCCAAGATGTTTGGAACAACTTACAAGCCAAGTTCCTTCAAAAACTGTGTGCAAGTGTACCTAGAAGAATTGATGCTGTTGAAGGCAAAGGCTGGTCACACCAAATATTGATTTAATTTAGATTTCTCTTCTGTTCATTCACTGCATTTTGTTAATTAATGAAAATAAATTAACACTTACATTTTTGAAAGCATTCTTAGTTTACAGCATTTTTTCACACCAAAGTCCACCAGCTGTATTCTGTACATGATACACAACTTACCGTTGGAGTTCAGCATTCCTGTTTAACTCATCTGCAATCCTCAGCAGATGTTCGACCACTTCTTTGATATGTGGATCCTCTTGTTCATTTGGCCTTCCTCCAAGATCCACAGAGGAGACATGCCGACCAGGCTCCTCTGTGTTAATACGTTCAATCACATACCTAGGACACACAATTGTGCTCCATCACTAACAAATGAAATTAAAATCGCTTTAGGATGGGATCACTTTGCACTCAGTATGGACAGACTTTATGCAGACATGTTTAAGATGGACTTGATAACATGTGAACCTGTTCTTTTACAAAACTAACAGTGACTGTTCTCAACCCTACTGAGAGCCTGTGGGTAACAATTTACAATTACTTTGACACTAGTATTCTTATTGATTACAGAGAAAGACTGAGAGACATGAGGTGTATACAGTGCACAGCATAGATGTCTACACCCTCTTTTTAAACCCACCAAATTTTGTGATTTCTCTACAAAGATGACATATTTGGGGTTCCTATTATGATCTAATGTTCCTTCAATTCTATCAATTACGAATATATGTCCATACTAAACAGGAAAACATGAGTTACCAAACAATACTGAATAAAAGAGCAACTGAGCTGTCCTAGAGGAGGTGTAATTGTTTGACAATAATGGGAATACTGCACACTTAATTTACTTATTTTACACATATCAATGACATATCTTTTTACATCAGTGTATGTTAAATAAATTTAAATTTTTCATTCATCTTCCTGTTAACTGTAATGGTGTTTGGTGTAATGTTTCTTTGTGTTCAGAGGGGTTATACTCTTTTATGCTGTGTACTGTAGGCTGTCCAGGTGAAGGTTGGGGGCAGGTGACATAAATTATCTCCAAAACAATTTGAAAAGGGAAGCAAAAATAAACGTGTTCATAGTAATGGACTTCGGGCTTGGTGATAAGCATGATGTGACAAGCTGATTTTCACAATGCAGACATATGACACATTGTGACAAAACATAGTTAATCTAATGAATTAATTAATGCAATATACCACCCAGCCCTAGACTCACAACACATCCCAAGTAAGTTTTAAGTCTCTTCAAGAGGATTTTCATGTCCTACAGAAATAAAAAAATATATATATATATATTATAACGTCTGATGTACTATGGATTATTTTAGAGAATGCTAAGGGTAAAATGTAATGCAAACTAATCAAAACAAGAACACCACTGAATAGTAAATTACCATTCTTTTTGGGCCTCCACAGTCTTTTCTAATTTTACAAAAACATCCCTGTCAAACCTTTTGCTACAAAAACAAGATACAAATATCATTCAGTCACTTTTTGTCAATGTGGTTAAAGCCAGGTCATTTCTCTCGCGGCTTGATCTTGAGAAGGTCATGTTTTGTATCATCTCGGTCAGATTATTATAACTCATTGTATTCAATGTTGTTGTTCAATGGGTCAACCATGTAAAGCAGTGTTTAAAGTTTGCTGTATACATCAGATTTATTATTTTTATTATTAAGGGCCTGTGGCCAAGGTGACTGGTGGTCATGCATAGACTCCTAGGCTGAGTCTGATTTTTAAATTTTTAAAGGTGCAATGTCATTCAGAACCAAACATACTGTACAGAACATACAGTATCATTCAAATTTGAAAAACAAAAAATATGACAGATCACAGTAACAAATTTTTAGCTAGGAAAGCAGTTTATTGACTTTATCTGACTTGAGAGTTGCCCTTTGACAAGTGACAATATTGCCACCAGTGCAGAAGAATCAAGGGAGCACTTGTGGCTGGATTGCACAAATACTTTTTGCTAGCTGGCGACGCATTGGAAAGTTTTCCTCTTGGACTTTCCACTGTATCAGAGGATCCATCTCACTGTCTGCACTTGATGTGAACAGGTTATCCTCCAATTACCCATCTACTGTCCCCTTACAGATGGGATGGGAAGTGTTACATATCTTAGTAACAATCTCCCTTATTAAACACCCAAGTAGGTAGTTTCTCAAACTGGAATGATGAATGGTTCTGGCACAGAACATGGATAATTTTCTACCAATCATCTTATAATCAAAATTGACACTACATGGAAAAGTTTTTAAGCAATATCTTCCTCTCAGTACACAAAGTTTACATCTTTCCAGTCTCTGTGCTGCTCCAAATATGAAAATTGCATCATGCTGCACGGGCCAGCAAGTGTGACGCAAGGGGTTTGTAACCCATTAATATCTGCCAGCAGGTGCAGTTATTAGTATTTTCATAATTATTACTATTTATCAAGTTGTTATAACGAGACTTACCCTCTGAGGACCACTGCTCCTTGCTCCAGGATGGGATCATCGATGACATCTGGGGCAATAAGACAGTTGATTAATAACCACATTATTTCAGTCATTACCACTACCCTGTTTGTTTATATGTGTAGAAAAGAAGAAAAGTCATATTCCTTTCATATTCACATTACATATATATATGTGTGTGTGTGTGTGTGTGTGTGTATATATATATATATTTGTGTGTGTGTGTGTGTGTGTGTGTGTGTGTGTGTGAGTAAAATAATGTAGACTTAGACTGCTTCTTTATTGATCCCAAGTTGAGAAATTATTTTGTTGCAGTGGCAATTAAACATACAGACAGAACACATAATGTATACAAGAATTGTTCAAAACAAACAAAAAATAAAAACAGGAATAATAATAAAAAATATAACAAAGTAAAACTTCATGGCATTGCGCTGGCCTCCAGCACCACTGTAAACAATCTGGGAGTTATCTTTGACCAGAACATGTCCTTTCACTCCCATGTAAAACAAATTTCAAGGACTGCCTTTTTTCACCTATGCAATATTGCAAAAATCAGGCATATGTTGTCTCAAAATGGTGCAGAAAAACCAGTCCATGCATTCGTAACCTCCAGGCTGGATTATTGCAATTCCTTACTATCAGGCTGCCCAAATTCATTGCTGAATATTCTCCAGTTGCTCCAGAACACTGCAGCACGTGTTCTGACAAAAACCAGGAAGCAAGATCATATTTCTCCAATACGAGCCACTCTGCACTGGCTCCCTGTAAAGTTTAGAATAGAATTTAAAATTCTCCTCCTTACTTACAAAGCCATAAATGGCCAGGCACCTTCATATCTTAAAGAGCTCATAGTACCTTATTACCCCACTCGAACACTGCGTTCCCAGAATGCAGGTCTACTTATGGTTCCTAAAGTCTCAAAAAGCAGAACAGGAGTCAGAGCATTAAGCTATCAAACTCCTCTCCTGTGGAACCATCTTCCAGTCTTTGTCCGGGAGGCAGACACTGTCTCTACATTTAAGAGTAGGCTTAAAGCTTTCCTCTTTTATAAAGCTTATAGTTAGGACTGGCTCAGGCTTGTCCTGGACCAGCCCCTAGTTATGCTGCTATAGGATTAGACTGTCAGGGGACCTCCAAAGATACACCGAGCTCCTCTGTCTTTCTCTCCCTCTCCATCTGCACGCTTTCATGTCCTACCACGGCGTGTTACTAACTTAGCTCCTTCCCCAGAGTCTCTGTGCTTTGTCGTCTCGCAGGTTCCACAGTGGCTGAATCTGGATTTTGGATTACAGGAGATGTAAATAATCACTACAGAGTGTATACAGTATATTTCTGTTTTTTTTCTTTAGCAGCGTCTGATTAGGTGTGGTGTCCAACTTTATTTCAAGACAATATGATTACTGTTATGCACTATCTACTGACCACCAAAAAAAAAAAAAAAACAAAAAAAAAAAAAACCCAGCCTTCAGCTCATTCAAAACTCTGTAGCCCTTCTATTAACCAGAACCTAGAGGAGAGAGCACATTAGTCCAGTTTTAGCTGCTCTGTACTGGCTTCCTGTTACATTCAGAATTGATTTTAAGGTCCTCCTCCATGTATACAAAGCCCATAACAGTTTAAGACCAAGATACATTGCTAACCCCATAATGACCCCCATTTAATATTTGCCTTCAAGAGCACTGTGATCATCTGCTGCTGGTTTATTGAAGGTTCCCAGCAAAAGTCAAAAGAATATTGGGGGTGTAGCTAGGGTTGTCCCGATCCAATCACGTGATCGGAAATCGGGGCTGATCGCGTGACTGCAGACTCGATTGGATCGGACGTTATGTCCCGATAAGGTATCAGATAAAGAATATATATACATATGTATATTTATTGTTATTTTTAATCACATTTACAATATATGGGCTAGTGATTAAAAATAAATGAGAATAAAATAGCATGTATTAACTACCAACGTTTACAGGCCGGGTCTGTGTCTGTGACAGACGCCAGTGAACAGCTTATGCGTGGAACACGGCAGCATGCTGCAGTTTGTTTTGAAGCTCAGGATCTCGAGAGGTGGGAAGGACAAAGCTGCTTTTAACACCACAAACTTGATATGAGACCTCAATACACTGCACTGCAGTTTACAATACACTGCACTGAGAATACGAGTTAGGAGTGCAGTTCCAAAACGCACAATACTGGCCTTAGGCTACTTGATAACAGTCACTTTTATTTGGTCATTTGTTTGCATTTGATATTTTGATGCCTGTTTTAAGTTAAGCAGCTATTTGTTTTAATACTAGACTACTGAGTCTTTATACCATGGTCTGGGTGAATACTCGATTCTGATTGGCTGTAGGGTGTCTGTTAAAAAGTGTTATGGACACCTATAAAAAAAGTTCTGGTCAAATAGCCTGATTGTTCTAAATTATTGTGCTGGCTCAAACGCTAGTTGGTAACCGTGGCAACAGAAACTCAGAACATACGTTAACATACGTTGTTTACAAGTTTGGACTGGTGCTTCTTCGCGTGAGCATTGACCGTCTGAACTGCGCGCATGTCACGCTGCAAAGTGATTTTTAATTAGTCACGGTAATACCGTATACCCTGGGAAAATGTGGGGAAAGTTTGATGGTATCATTTGGATACCGCCCAACTCTAAATTCAAGCTACCTCATAGAAGTTTACAATACACTGCACTGCATTATGGTTCCTAAAGTCTCAAAAAGCAGAACAGGAGTCAGAGCATTTAGCTATCAAGCTCCTCTCCTGTGGAACCATCTTCCAGTCTTTGTCCGGGAGGCAGACACTGTCTCTACATTTAAGAGTAGGCTTAAAACTTTCCTTTTTGATAAAGCTTATAGTTAGGGCTGGCTCAGCCTGGTCCTGGACCAGCCCCTAGTTATGCTGCTATAGGATTAGACTGTTGGGGGACATCCAAAGATACACCGAGCTCCTCCGTCCTTCTGTCCCTCTCCATCCGCACGCTCTCATGTCCTACCACGGCGTGTTACTAACTTAGCTCCTTCCCCGGAGTCTCTGTGCTTTGTCGTCTTGCAGGTTCCCATGGACAGTGGCTGAATCTGGATTGTGGATTTCAGCTGCGTCTCCTGCCTTGGCCCTGCCTGACATCCACTGCAACTGCTACTGCTGTTATTACATCCACTGTCACTGTTACTGTGACTGCATGTCTGTCTCTCTGTCTCTGTCTCTCTCTCTCTCTCTCTCTCTCTCTCTGACTGCTTTTCTTTCTTTCTTTCTGTCTGTCTGTCTGTCTGTCTGTCTGTCTGTCTGTCTGTCTGTCTGTCTGTCTGTCTGTCTGTCTGTCTGTCTGTCTGTCTCACTCTCTCTCTCTTGCTCTTCCTCTCTCACCCAACCGGTCGAGGCAGATGGCCGCCCACCCAGAGTCTGGTTCTGCTCGAGGTTTCTGCCTGTTAAAAGGAAGTTTTTCCTCGCCACTGTCGCCAAGTGCTTGCTCATGGGGGAATTGTTGGTTTCTTTGTAGATAAAAGAGCTTGGTCTGTACCAGCTCTATATGGAAAGTGTCCTGAGACAACTTCTGTTGTGATTTGGCGCTATACAAATAAAATTGAATTGAATTGAATTGAATTGCATGCATGCACAATTGTGCATAAGTGTTACATGTTAATATGAGAGCCATTCGGACATCCTGGATCTTATTCGTTGCTCTTAGTTTGTTTCATAATGTTTTATAGAAGTATCAGATCAGGACTCGGTATCGGCAAATACTCAAAATCAAATGACTCGGACTCGGGGGCAAAAAAACGTGATCGGGACATTCCTAGATGTAGCCTTTGGTCATTAAGCCCCAAAGCTCTGGAACACACTACCTACAGATATCAGGGAAGCAAGCTCACTGAATATTTTCAAAAGAGAGCTAAAAACTTAACTCTTAATTTTAGCCTTTTACTAGCTATGGCATCCTGATACAGGTCTGACTTTCATGTTTTGCCTCACACTTACACACTGCTGCATTTCTATTAAAATGTTGTATTTTACTTGATTTTATGTATTCTATGTAATTAATTTTAACCAACCTATACTATCATTTTATGTATATAAGGCATATTTGCCTTATTCCACCCCATTTTTACCTTTGTTTGGTTTTATGCATTGTCTTTATTCCATTTTATTTTTCATTCACTTTTTAATCTGTTTTTATGTACATCCTGTTATATGCTGCTCTCTGGGCAATATTGGGTGTGCTCTATAGGCTTACAAGACCCACAATGAGATTACATGCATAAGAAGGCATTCTGAGATGGCTGTGAAATGCCTGCTTTGGTCTAATTGAGACCTGTGGTGAATCAGTATCTGTAGAGAAGTAAAGGGATTCTGTTGTGTCTGAGAACCACAGAAAGCTGAGAGATACCAGACGAAGAGTTCTTTTAGATCCTCATCCTAATTGACTTCTTATGCTTATCCTTAAGTTATTCTTTCACTCATGACGTCTCCCAATAACTTCATCACCAGTCTCGCCTTTAACCCCATCGTGCATTAAAAAAAACATTGATTCCAATTATACATCAATTCAGACCTACAGTCTGGCTCACACTGTCCTGACTGTAAGTTTTATTACTTTGAGTTTCACCAGCCGCACGTAACTAATGGAGTAGGCATAGGGCCTGTTTGGTTCTCTATAATGCACAACTTAAATCAGAATACGTCCAATAAACGAATGAAGTCCAACAGTGATCCTTGCATCTTTTTACTGACAACAAGTTAAACAAGCAGCATTTAACTGGCACTAACAGACACCGTTTCGTTGTTATTTTGAGGCCTTTTGGATTGACTGCGGGACAGAGGACGCTATCACCAACAAGAAAAGTCTTGTTAACCAAAAACACAGCTCGCTACAAGTTAATACCTGGAATGACGTAACTGAATCCCAAGTGCCTGAAGTCTGTTGTTCCCCTTCGATGATGTTTGTTTCACTTAATGTCCCCTGTAGTTGGTGTTAGGCTTCGGTGAGCTAACTAGTAGTGGTAACTCAGCAAAGGTAACTGTTGGGGTTGTGAGGTTGGGGTCAGGCAAAGTACCGAAAAGGGGCGACTAGTTGAGGTTAGCAATAGGGGTAGGTTCGGGTTAAGGTAAAGGGGAATGTATGTCGACGAGAAACAGGCTTCGACAAAACACCTGTTCCTCCAATGACGATAAGAAAATGTGATGTTACCGGAAATCTAACACTTGGGTCCGATACTCGCGTGAGTTTAATAAAGTTTTATCTGTTGTAGTGACGAGGAACGTTTCGAGTGTGTAAAACTGACATGGCTTCACATACCTTCACCACCCGCGGCGCCCTGAGGCTCCCAGTCTCCCTTTTTCTCCTGTTCTCGGCTGTCAGCCATAGCTTCAAACTTTGTGACAGTTCGGAGCGATGAATGAGGAATTGGACCTAGATGTTTACTTGCAACATTTAGCGTTAAATGAGTCGAGTAAAGTCACTCGTACCGACTCGTCCGTACAGTCACTGTTCCGTCTTCTTCATAGGAATGAGGAAATGACATACGTGACCGGTAGTCACCGGTTTGCACGCCTCGTTTCCACGGCACTAAACTTTCAGCGTGAGGTCATTCAGTTGTATTTAGTTAGAAAACATTGCACATTTATGAGCAAATTGTCAAGAGTAACGTATATTTCCTATTAAATACGGTACTTGTTCTGATTTAAGTTTTAACTGTAACACACTGGATGTCGCTGTGTTGGTCTTCTGAGAACATCATAATTAATGTGGTTCCAAAAACATCAGTGCAACTGACCGGTCACGTTTTTGTGATGCTATACTTTTGCGAGTTGTGTTGGTATTGTTCCTACAACACCACAGTGATGCTACAGGACCCTTTCTGCTACTGACCAAAAAAGCCATTATATAACACTGAGAACGGCTCACGGTGAAGAATGGGTCAAGCACAGGACGTTCACGTTGGAATTTGTAATATTGTTGATCTTTGTTCATTAATTTGTTTAATGTTAAGTCTGTTACTTACAGTGTTTGCATTCTCCAACCCAGCTGGCACACTATAGACTTACAGAGCGAAAGTTTTATTGTGAATATGGCAGTGGTGTGAGGAGGGCAGAGTAAAGGTTACTGCATGATTCTTTCCGGTGTTTGTCATCAACAGTAGCTTGCATCTGCAACTTTCATCTCTTTCAGGTCATTACCTTCCTGTGTAGTCACCTGAAACCAGCAGGTACCGTATTGTCCCTGCTGCTGAGTGCTGCACATTGTCAAAGTGTCCAGCTCCACTTGTCAACTTGATGATCCACCAGCTCTACTCTAACTCAACTCAACTAAGATAACTTCTCCATAATACTGTGATTTTGCTAATTGCTACAGAAATGGCCCAATAACATCTCTGATTTCAGTGGGTTAAATTTAACATCTATTTTACAAGCCACCACATGATGGCGATGATGAACCACATGACTCACGTGCTGGCACCCCTGTTCTCTGAAGATAGCAAAAACGTGAGTAACAGGGAAGTGTAATATGTTGTTTTCATGGCCCTCTCCCTGCACCACGCCTACCCACCATCACCTCCTGCATCACCCAACTAAAACCTGCCTGTCAGGTTTCTGTCCCAGAGAATGTATTGAATAATGAAGTGCGTGGTCCTGCAATGTTAGTAGTTTTCCACTGGCTTACTGATACCAAAACAAGCTGTTACTCTTATCTGGGTGAATCAGGCATCAAAGTTGCTTGGTTAGGTATAGGAAGAGACTGTTCACTTTTGGTTTCTTAAAGAACCCATCCTTCCACCTTATCTTCCTCCATTTGCAGAGTTTCTTGATCTTTCACCTTGTTCTGAGTGTCAAATATTTCCATGGATGAGTTTACAGTGGAATAAGTTAAAAGCATGCCTTGTGTGTCTGTATGAGACACTGAGGGAAGTGACAAAATGGCAGTATCTGATGCTCCTGGAATGAGACCAGACTCGTTGCAGAGATATAAAGTGAAGTTTGCATGCTAACCAGTTAGCCACAGAAGTCCTGTCTTGCAATACCACTTTGTACTTCAAGAGGCAATAGTAATATAGTAGTTGTATAGTAATTGAATAGCTTCAGCCTACTTCCTGTAGTTTCAACAGCTATGTTTCACAAACTCATTCGAGTTTTACTCTTTTACCAAACTAAGACGAGCTTAATTGCTTCATTAAGTCACCATAAAACACACTTCATATAAATTCAACAGAAACAAAATGAAACTCATCAAAAGCATTATTGTTTGTCTTTCCATTGTTCCAACAATCACCAAATCTGGTTTGGTCAAAATAAACCCTTATTCACTGAGTTAGATATGAAAATATCCTGGCTCTACATGCTTTTGATGCGCGACCTTCCTCTTGCTCCTCTCCTGCTTTAGTCTTGGTAAAAGCCACTGTAAATCACCATGGTACTGTAATCCCTGTCAACAAACACATGAAACACAACTGTTTCCAGGTGACCAGGCTGCCTTAAAATTGTATGTCAAGACAACAAAGACAATAAGTTAACTTACTTGAAGCTTTTAGTTGAATTAACTTGACCTCTAGTCAATATTACGTAAATTCAATAGTTGATTTAACTTAACCTCTAATCAATATTATGTAAATTCATTAGGTGATTGAACTTAACCTATAGTCAATACTACGTAAATTCATTAGTAGATTTAAGTTAACCTCTAGTCAATATGAACTTAATTCATTAGTTGATTTAACTTCAACATCATTACAAATTACTTAAATTTCCTAGTTTAACTGCAATACTAGTCAGTTGTGCTTAAATTCACCTTTTTTAAATTCAATTTATATTTTCTAGTTGGATTAATATTTATTTTAGTTCTCCTGTAAAATTTCAGATTTCAGATTTGCTCAGTACCTACAATTACTATAACAAGTATACTAACAAGTACTATAACAATTCAATGATATACATGAATTTGGATGCTTACATCAAATGTCATACTGGCTAAGCAAATTTTAACAGAATAACTGACTAGTCTTCACCCCAGACATTTAACATTTAACACAATTTAACCTATCACTGACCAACATTTACTTTTTACTTTTTTTTTTTCTTTTTTTTTAATGAAGATGAGCAGAGACTTTGGGAACCACAAACACTCTGATCCAACTCCAACCTGTTTAATAACATTTAGACATGTCCAACTCCATTTCCACGCATTACATCCTCATTGATACATAAAAAAGTCCAATAGGTCCATGCAGTGAAACTCCATGTTTTCTTAAGTGGTTCTTAAGGGATTGTTGTGATTGGAAAACTAGTGGATAGTCATTGTACATACATGGCAATGGACAGTTTCTTCCATAATGTCCACTAACAGCTCTGTAATGTTCATTAATTCTTCTGTGATTTCCTGAGAAGTAGGTGCAACACTTACAATGCTGCGGGATGGAGTTCAGCATTGTAACAGCTGTTCCCAGCCTGCTGCTGTGGGAACAGAGGCTCCTGGACCTCCTGCCAGAGGGCAGGGGGGGCAAACAGTTCATGGTTTGGGCGGGAGCTGTCTCTGCTGATGCTGTGTGCCCTTCTTAGACACCACTTGTGCTGGAGGTCCTCGATGGCAGTTAGCTGGGCACCAGTGATGTACTGGATGGTTTTCACCACCTGTTGCAGGGTCTTATTGCTCAGAGGTTGTACAGCTGTCATACCATACTGAGATGCAGTTGGTCAGGATGGTCTTGATGGTGCAGCGGTAGAAGTTAACAAGGATTTGACAAGCCAGGTTAACTCTCTTCAGTCTCCTCAGGAAGTAGCTACACTGTTGAGCCTTCTTTATCAGGGTGGAGGAGTTAAGGCTTAGGAGAGGTCCTCGGCCCTCACCCCCCTCGATGTGAATGGGGGTGTGACTGCAGCTTTTATTTTTCCTGTAGTCCACAATGAGCTTCTTGGTCTTCTTGGTGTTGAGGGTCAGGATGTTGTTGGTGCACCACATCGCCAGCTGCTGAACCTCATCCCTGTAGGCTGACTTGTCATTGTTGTTATTCAAGCCTATGACCATGTTGTCATCTGCAAACTTGATGATGGAGACATGCACATGCACGCAGTTGTGGGTAAAGAAAGAGTAGAGGAGAAGGCTCAGCACACAGCCCTGTGAGACACCGGTGTTCAGGGTCAGGGTGGCGGAGGTGTGGTTGTCTAACCTAACAGACTTGGGTCTGTTTGTCAGGAAATCCAGAGTCCAGTTGTAGAGGGAGGTGCTGATGCCATGGTAACTGAGTTTGTTGACCAACTTGGAGGGGATGACTGTGGCTGAATGATGAACAGCATCCTCGTGTAGGTGTTGTTGTCCAGGTGCGTCAGGGTGGAGCTCAGTGCCGTGGAGATGATGGAAACTGGTGGGGGTCCAGCAGTGTGGGGGGAAGACAGCATTTGAGGTGGGCCAAGACCTGCCTCTCGAAGCACTTGGTGATGATGGGGGTGAATGCAATGGAGTGGAAGTCATTAAGGCTCACTGCAGCTGACTACTTCGGTACTGGCACGATGGTGGTGGTCTTGAGGCTCATGGGGACTGCTGCCTCGGCCAGTGACAGGTTAAAGATGTCAGTGAAGACGCCAGCCAGCTGTTCTGCACAGACCTTGAGCTTGGCCAGGTATGCCATCAGGGCCAGCAGCCTTACGGACGTTCACCCTGCTGAGTGTATAACACATGTCATAAGTGGAGAGTGTGAGGGGCTGTTCATCTGGGTGGGGAGCAGTTTTGGTGACTGGTTGTGTGTTGTCCCAGTGTGTAGAAGTTGTTGAGCTCATCGGGGAGGAAGAAGTTGCTGTTTGGTGGGGCTTTCTTTTTGGGGCTGATTGTTATATTACTGTAATGTTAGTTTGTCTCAAAATACACTGGGCACATGGACTCCGACTCTGTAGCTGACTGTCTTTATTTATCTCCCAGTATGCAATACAAACGTTACGTCACTCTAAAGGGCACATTACACCCAAAACACTCACTGCACATCCCCCTTTCTAAGAACATTACCAATGTGATTGTTAATGTCATTGCAGTGTAACTTGTATTTAAACACATCTATAACAATTGTGTCTTTCTTATTCTATACATCCAGTCTCAGAAATTATTCAACATTTATTACAGTCTGTATCTCAAACGCTTCTTTTTGCAATAAACCAAACCGGTTATTACTCTATTACTCAAATATTTTACTTAACATTTAACTTCTGTTTGCTTGAACTCTTCCGTTCAACAATTATTTATTTCTTTAACAATTAACTTGTGTATTTGAACTTTTCTCTTTTTCCATTTATTTATTTATCTTTCTAACTAGGAAGGCGGGGTAGACTGCCCATTCCTTCCACTGAGTGAGGGGATTTATTCTGCCCCATGCTGTTCACTCAGCCATCCGAGCACCTTCTATCTATTTCATTTCATAGTCTTTAAGGTAACCCGGGAGGTGTCTGTCTCTGGTGGGATATCTTTTTGGAGGTGTAGAGGCCTGTGCTGTGGAACTGGAACATCGGCTTGTGTAGTGTCCACTGGTAGGATAGTATTTTGTGAGTCCACCTGTTCCGCTCCTCCTTCTGGTAAGGTGACAAGATGGCCACGGTTGCGACGCAGGGTCCCTCTGGGGGTCTCGATTAAGTATGACCGTGGTGTTTCTGCTCTCGATGTCACTGTCCCTTTCTCCTTTATATCTCTCATCCAGACATGGTCTCCAGGATTCAGTACGCCCAGGTCACGAGCTCTGTGTCTGGCGTTGAACCTCTTCCACTGTTTCTCTCTTTCATCCTGTTCTCTCTCCCTCAGTTTTGCGACATCCGTCCAGCCAGGCTTGAGACAAGAAGGGAGGACAGGTACAGTGGTACGGAGTTTTCTTCCCATCAATAGCTCTGATGTCCATTGCTTAACGGTGTAGCCCGATATGCCATGAGAGCTAGATATGGGTCCTTACTTTTCTTCATGAGGCTCTTCACTGTTCTGACCGCTCGCTCGGCCTCACCGTTGCTCTGAGGGTACCTGGGGCTGGAAGTAGTATGAACAAAACCCCACTCAGTGGCGAAATGGTGAAACATGGCAGCGGAAAACTGAGGCCCATTATCCGTCCTGAGTTCAGCAGGTATGCCGTGCCGCGCAAATATTGACTTGAATTGTTCAATTACTGCGGCTGCTGTGGTGACTGTCAGTTTGGCGACTTCAATTAATCTTGAAAAGTAATCGATTACAATCAGATACTGGTTTCCATTCCAGTCGAATAAATCTGCACCAACCAGTTCCCAAGGTCTGGCTGGAAATTCTGTTGGTATGAGTATTTCTCTGTTATTCAGTCTTTCTTTAACACATGTCTCACACTCCTCAACCAGCTGAAGAAGTTGTGTGCTCAGCCCAGGCCACCACACAGACTGCTTTGCACGCTCCCTGCATTTTGCTATGCCCTGATGACCTGTGTGTAATCTGTCCAAAATGTCTTTCTGTAATGATTTTGGGATAACAAGACGTGTACCTTTCAGCAGTAGGTCATTTTCAACTGTAAGATCTCCAGCATGCTGATGGTAAGGATAGCACGGTCCTGCTATGTGCCTTTTGTCTGGCCATCCACTGATACAGTATTGTTTCACCTGTTTCAGCACATCGTCCCTGTCTTGGTGGTCCTTGATTTGTTGCAGTCTCATTTCTGTGGCAGGAAGACTTGACACCACCTCATGTGCATACAGATTGATCTCTGTCTCCAGATTTTTGTCACCTGCAACTTTCTTTGGTGCTCTTGATAGCACATCAGCAGTTGCTATGTTTTTGCCTGGGACATGTGAAATTGTGTATGTGTATCTCATCAGTCGCATTTTCAGTCTCTGTACCCTTGCGGATAGCTCATCCAGATTCTTTGAGCCTAAAAGTGGTACTAGAGGCTTGTGATCAGTTTCAATGTGAAACTCGATGCCGATCAAGAAGTCTGCGAAGCACTCACATGCCCAGGTGATGGCTAGAGCCTCCTTTTCAATCTGAGCATATCTCCGCTCTGTATCAGTAAGTGCTCTTGAGGCATATGCCACTGGTTTCAATGTCCTGTCCTCCTGTCTCTGGAGTAACACTGCTCCCAGTCCATAAGACGATGCATCTGCTGAGACTGTAGTCTGTGCTCGCGTACTGTACAGTGCCATACCTGGTGGTCGACTCAACGCCTGTTTGATGCTCTCAAATGCCACTTGCTGAAGGTCTCCCCAGGCCCACATGTTAGATTTCCTTAGCAGTTCTCTAAGCGGCTGTGTCTTTTCTGCAAGGTTTGGAAGGTATTTACCTAAATGGTTGACCATTCCCAGGAACCTTCTCACCCCATTCACATCTGTGGGCTCCTCCATGTTGGTGACTGCTTTCGCCTTGTCTGGATCTGCTTTTACTCCGGTCCCGCCCCAGAAATTTTACAGAGGTCTTAGCAAACTCACATTTCCCGCTTTTCAGTGTCACACCTGCTTGTTCCAGTCGTTTCAGTACAGCAAGCAGCCGTGTGTCATGCTGAGTCTGTGTCTCTGCATGGACCAGGATGTCATCCATCTGGCAGACTTCATCATCCAGGCCCTCCAGCAGCTGTGACATCCGTCTTTGGAAGTGTTCAGGAGCTGAGGAGATGCCGAAGCAAAGTCTGTTAAAGCAGTACCTCCCATAAGGTGTGATAAATGTGGTGAGTAGAGCAGATTCTTTTGACAGGGAGATTTGCCAAAATCCTGAGTTTGCGTCAAGTTTTGAGAATATTTTGGTGCCCTCTAGTTGTCCCAGGGAGTGTTCCACTGAAGGGAGCAGATGTCTTTCTCTTTTGACAGAGTTGTTCAATTTTGTTAAGTCCACACAGATGCGAACCTCTGTGTCACCTGGCTTTGGTACTGGTACTATCCCTGCACACCAATCTGTCGGCTGCTCTACTTTGGATATTACTCCAAGCTCTTCCATGCGGACAAGTTCTCTCTTGACTTTTGGTAGAAGTGGCAGTGGAACCCGGCGAGGAGTTGACAGAGCGATTGGCTTAGCATCTTCTTTTAGCTCTATTTTGTACTCTCCCTCCATTCTACCTAACCCACTGAAGAGTTTCGGGAACTGCTGTTTCACTGCCTCCACTGAGCTCAAGGACACAGTCTCTATTCTTGCTATCAGTCCAAGAGCGACACTAGCTTTACGGCTAAGTAGACCCATTGGTAGATCTGCAACTACATACACTGAGTGCACCACCTCTTTGCTGTCTGTGTTCAGTTTGGCTGTAAATTTTCCTCTGACTTTATGAGGAGTCATGCCTGCACCAAATAGTTTAATTGGGGTAAGCAGCAACTTTGGTCTCTCAGCTATGGCTTGATACTCACTTTCTGGCAATACTGTCACGTCTGCTCCTGAGTCTATTTTAAATTCACAGTTCAGGTCATTCACTCTCACTGTAGTCACCCATGCTTCATCTGTCTGATCTGCTGCTGTTACTGCACCCAAAAATGCTACATAACCCTCCTCCTCACCAGCAACCTGAATTTCTCCCACAATCCCTGACCGGCATACTCTGGCATAGTGCCCCTTCTTTTTGCACTTGTTGCAGGTTACCTCGCTGGCCGGGCACTGGAGTTTGCTGTGTGAGGGTGTTTTTCCACATCTGTTGCATTGTCGAGTCTCTTTGTCCACTTTTGCATTTTTCCATTTTGTCCATTTTTCTCCTTTCTGTTTTGCAGGTCTGAAATGCTTCCCTTGAGCCTTGACGCTGTCTACATTGCAAGGATTGCTGTCACACTTGAAGTTATTTTTGAGCAAATCTTGCTGTTTCTTAACAAGTTCACTCTGGCGGATCCTTGTGACGGCTTTATCCAAGGTCAGCTCCGGGTCCAGCTGCAGCTGCTCTGAGAGTCGTTTATCCCTTATTCTGACAACCAGTCTGTCTCTTATCATTTCACTATGCAGCGCCCCGTAGCCACAATGCTCTGCCAAGCTGTGTAAGGCCGTGATGAAACAGTCCGCTGTTTCTCCCGCCTCTTGCTGCCTTTGGTCGAATTTAGCGCGTTCAAAAATCACATTTCTTCTCACCACAAAATGTGCATCCAGCTTGTCTTTCAGCGTCTCATACTCACTCATCTCTTCCTCTGTTAGTTTCAGTGCGGTCAATACATCCTCAGCTTCGTCACCCATCGTATAAATCAGTGCGATTTTCATCTGGCTTCAATTCTAGCCCTGAGGCAACCCTGTACCTCTCAAAGCGGCGAATCCACTTTGGCCACTCTTCAGGCTTTGTGAAGTCGAACTTCGGCGGCGGAGTCACTTGAAACTGATCCATTTTGATGAGTGGGAACCGTGCTAACCGGCGCTAAGAGCGATTAGCTTGTTAGCTTAGCCTCCTACCGGCAACAGCTGAAAGATGGACGCTTGCTCTGTGAGTTCACCAGTCTCCTTCATTAGTGTTACTCACTGTGGCGCACTTCTGAAACCATGTTATATTACTGTAATGTTAGTTTGTCTCAAAATACACTGGGCACATGGACTCCGACTCTGTAGCTGACTGGCGTGTTTCTTTATTTATCTCCCAGTATGCAATACAAATGTTACGTCACTCTAAAGGGCACATTACACCCAAAACACTCACTGCACACTAATAGTCTGTGATGACCTGGATGCCCTGCCACATGTGGTGGGGGTATTTGGTATCTCCTGAAGGGACAAGAAAAAAAACAAGACCTTTGAAAACTAAATTTAATACTTTGTAAACAAAAAATCCAATACCAATACAATTCCAATAATTTAAGGCCTTATTTTGAGAATATTAAATTCAATCTTTTTTTTTAAATACTTTTAAGACCCCAAGGGTACCCCGAATTGCTGTCTGTAAAGAACACTGCATGTGTAGACTACTTGTGGCCAGAATAATGGGATAACACACAAAAGACAGTTAAGCACATTTTTAAAAGCAGATATACCAAAGGGGAATAATTAAGGGTGAAAACGGAAGCAGAGGTTAGGTTATACCTACAATTACAATTACGAATGCAAATTTCGTGCATTTTCCTTAACCAATAGTTGAACACACTAATCATTGATAGTTAGTAAGATATAAAATGCTTATCTTTTTCTCAGTTTAAGTATAAATTAAACAATTTCAGTGCCACATACATTCTCCATAAGCTGCCAATATTAATTTTTCAGTTCCAAAACTCTGGCATCTTGGTGTTTGCTCACTGTGTGATCAGACAGCACAGCCATAACTGCCCAGCGCTGCTCCAACAGTCTTTCAAACATGTCACTTACCAAATTCCATCTTGTTTTGCAGGACTGTATTAGGCGCTTGGTGCATGATGTAGCACGTGATGACGCACGCATGTTACCAACTCTGCCTGGTTTTCAACTCAACTTGAATTGTTTAATTAAGATATCATTATTACTTTTTTTTTTTAAGTTGAAACACTTTCATGTAGTTGAGAGTTTTTAACTAATTATTTCAAGTTAAAATGACTTTTCACCCAAACCCATGCCCCATTGACAAGAACAAAAATAGTTAACCCATTCACTAGAATAATGTTGGCATTGTACATTTCCAGAAACCACAGATATGTTGAAACTTCATGTTACTTATGTCTCGAACTTTATGTTTCAATCTTCATTTGTGACAATCCTGTGGCAAAGGTCTGGTTAAGTTAAAGCAAAAAAAAACAAACAAACAAAAAAAAACACTTAGTAAGGTTAGGAAAAGATCATGTTTTTCCTTAACATGCCCAGTTTTGCTGGAAAATGTCATAGCATCTTCTTAAAAATATCAATTTTTTTCACCACAAACATCACTCAAGCAGTTGTTTCCTACTTGGCAGTAATCTTGCCTAGCTGTCACTCTACCACCATCCCCCCACTCTTCTGATGACAAAAATGAGCTATATACATGTACCAGTAACCTGAACTATGTTACTCTGATGCTTCTTGTAGAAATGTTGCTTTAAAGTACAAATTTAACATAACTTCTGGTTTGGAGAAATGTACAGTGCCAACAATTATTCTGGTGACTGTGCTGGTTTTACACAGCGTCCCAACCTTTTTGGAATCGGCCTTGTACAGTATTATAAAATGTACAGTATTATAAAATGAGAACATTTTCTATTTTCTATATTGCATTGAGACAAGCAAATTTCAACATAATGTGAGCTAATGAAGCCTGTTGTTAACTCATAAGCCACCATATTGTCCACCAAAGTGTATCACTGTCAGGTCCTGATGTCCTTCCACTGCTGACAAGAACTAAGAACTCTTGTGAAGCCTGAGTAATGATTGATTACACCTTCACACACACACACACACACACACACACACACACACACACACACACACACACACACACACACACACACACACACACACACACACAGTAACTTTGCCTTCAGCACAATTAGGTCATCATAATCTAGCAGACAGTGTGAAGGTTTTGCTTTAAATTTAGGAGGACAAAAGCTGCTACAAGAGTTTTCAATTCAATTCAATCCAATTCAATTGTATTTATATCACACCAAGTCACAACAGAAGTTGTCTCAGGACATTTTACATGTAGAGCTGGTAAAGCCAAACTCTTTTAACAGTTTTAACCAAACAGTTTTAAAAACATTATATCTTGATCTCAAACATTTTCATTGTTGTTTGGGAAAATGCACATACACAAAGTGCCTAGTTTTATTCAGTCCCTCACTGTCTATAGTGACATGAAAATGTTTGGGCACCCCTGATCAAAATTGCTGTTACTGTGAAATTTTGAGTGAGCACTAACTGGATGGATCTCCAAAAGTCACAAAGTTAAAGATGAAACATCCTCTTCCACATTTTAAGCCAGATTATTGCAATATTTTATTTTATTTTATTTTATTTTTTTTTTAGAGTTTTAGCACCTCTTCAACTGTCAGTCATGGGGGTAGATCGGTAATGCTTTAGGCTTGTGCTGCAGCCAGTGGCAGGGGGAACATTTCATTGGTAGAACGAAGAATGGATTCAATTAAATACCAATAGATTCTGCAAGCAGTAGATGCTGTTTGGAAATCATTTCATCTCTTACTCGCTTTGCTATTCACAGTAACTAATCTTGAACAAGCATAGCCAAACTTTAGCATGCCACTGTATCTCCTTGAGACTGTGAGAAAATGTCATTATTCTCACTCTTGGCTGCGGAGGGGTCCACACTAACAGCCTGTTTTAATTTCAGCCTTGTCATGACAGGAAGTTTGTGTGTATGTGTGTTAGAGTGAGCAAGAGAGAGAGTGCGTGTTTGGAGGAGTTGGGGGACAACAGGAAACGGAGAGGATGGTGCATGGGAAACAGTTAATGAAGTTATTTTTGCTGGGGATACTGGTGTGAGGAGGGCTGCTTGACCTAGGTCCTGTTCACACTGCTAATCATACCAAACAGGACTAATTGTTAGTGTTATCAGTTATCTATCAGTGGATGTTCACAGTTCAGTTGGTGTAAGAAATTAATAGAAATGAAGATATAAGCCAGATAATGACACAAATACAATATCAAATTAAATCAGTAGGAATGATAAAAAGTGATGCAACAAATGATTTTACTTTCATTGTTAGATTATTATATACATGTTTCTGTGACTAACTTGCACACAGCAATATAATTAAATCAGGTTACAGGAACGGAAATTCATCAGAATAATGCAGAGGAACTATCCAAAGTGCAATTTTACTTTCTTCTTTCAACATTTGTGCTTAATTTTCTGCAGTACTCAGAGCAAAAGGGGAACTGTATAGTTCTAATAATCTTGTGTGTCGCTCACTATGCACTATATTCAAAAATAAGGAAGGCTGGAGCAGTGTATTCATGTGCGTTTTGCATAGCTGAAGCAGAAGTTCAATACTGACAAGGAAAGAGTTTTTCTTCCTCTTCTTGTTTATGAAAATAAGATTTTGAGTGAGTGAGATCAACATGTGTTAGGCACACTGTTCCAGAGTTGCGCTCTCTCCCTCACCACAAAAGTCAGATCATTTCCATGTCTTCAGTCTGGTGTTTGATCAGTGAAAACCTGCCAGTTAGTTTTAGTCAAAGCAGTAGTAGTAGTGTGCAGTGCTTTAGTATTATTGAGCTTGTAATTCAGAGTTTCCATTGCATATCACTTTATTCTCCTATACCACTCCAATTCAGAGGAAACTATTGTACTTTTTATTCCTCTGTTTATCTGACAGTTTGGTTTGGTTTCTATTTACAGCAAATCATCAGTTTACAAATTAAGATTTACATTAAAAACATGAGCTTATAAAATGTAATACATTGCTATATACTGTACACTACCCAACAGGATGTAGATCAATTTGCTCCACCCTAATTCCAAGAGTAAAATGCTACTTCTGTATCAATGCAATAATAATCTTATAACATAATATATAACAATATAATATCTGGCTCCCAGCTGCTAAATGCTCTAATATATTCACAAGCTAGTTTCAAACTGTGTCTGTCTTTGTTTGCTGGTAGTGAACAGCGGGTTTTCAGTTTTCCTGAAAACAGCTGCCTGCTGCTGCCGGACAACAGGCTGATGAGAGCTGTGAGCTCAACAAGGACAACACAGTTGACTGGCCAATTAAGTCAGCTGAAAGATGCTAGAAGGCTCTGTAGAGCTGAAGATGGGTATAATTCTTTGTGGGTTTGCCACGACAACCAACTCCTTTCAGATTACACAATCATTTTTAATGCAGCTTTAAAGCATAATACAAACAAGTACTACTTTTATGTGATCCACAACTTACAATATAAAGACAGGCAAGTGACACAAAGATATACCACAGGTAATGTATCTGGAGGTGGGTTTAAGCAGGAAATTTTGGAGCCTTTTAGGAAACAAAGTAACAGGATGTGTAATGCCAGTTGCGCTGCTCTCCCTCTTGGCTGGTAACTTTCCCATCAGGGTTCCTGCTCCATATTTTAAGATGAGTTCAGAAAATCTACAACTGGACAATACTGAAACAACAATGGCAGTGATATAGAATGATATTTTCTTACCTCACACTCTTACACCACACCTCCATAACTGTAGAAGTGATATATGACCCACAACATTGCAACATCACTGGAAAAGCAGTTTCAGGGGATTAAGGCATGGACACGAAGGACCACAGACTCTTACATATTTTAGATGTCAATTGTTTGCTTCATGTCAGAAGATATTTCAGTGTTGCAGCTTTAAGAATGTTTGCTCTTTGGAGTCACAACAGGAAATGGTAGTGATAGATCATTAGAAGCAGGGTTACATGTCCATTTAGCCCCCTCTCTCACAGTGACCAGTAATAGCCATCACTACTCATCATCTTGACCATTTAGCATGTTCAGTTTAAAGTCTTAACTAAATTAATTAAGTATAATTAAAAGAAAAAGATCATTCCTTTTTCATTCTATAACATCACATATAAAGTCCTAACTTCACAGTTATGGTTCCATCAGCCCTTTCGATAAAATTCTTTCAGCTTCTGAATTTTAGTACAGTAGTTCAGTGGTATTCTTGGACTGAAGATGGCAGGAGGCTGTTTGTGAAACACCATTTACACTGAGAGAGAGCAAAACTCTGCAGTAATACAGGCCTGCAGTGGGAATATGTGTATACTGATGCAATCCTAGTGCAAATGTTTTACTTGAATCTTACAAGAACAAATACACTAAAAGAAATAATGCAATCAAGTTTAGGACAGCAGCAAAAGGTTACTTTCACTATTTATTAATCTGCCAATCATTTTCTCTAAAAATGTATCATTGGGTTCATAAAATCAGAAAGAATGATCACATTCTCAATTCCTTAATGCTTCAACTAACAGTCACCATCCTAAGATACTTTTTTAAACAACATTTTAGTAAGTTTTGCATTTAGAAAATATACAAATAAAAATGACCACAGCAACAGCCAAAAAAAATGTATAATTGTACTATACAACAAAAGAATCAAAAGATGAAGAAAAAAATAACTAACTAAATAAATAAATAAATAAAAATGAAATAATAATACAAGTAAAACAGTAATAACAGAAATAAAAAAAATAATAATAATAATAACTGAAAAAGCAGCAGTAGTGATGATCTTCAACTTATTGCAACATTCTTGTCCTCCAAAAAATACGTTAGCCTGTCATCCATCCCGTCACTTGATTGATATACAGGGCAGCCAGTCAGATGACATCTGATGTTTTCTGACACTTAGGTCACTGCGCATGCACAAACAATGGCGCTAAGTGCAGCAAAACTAACAAGCTAGTTAGCAAGCTACCTCCAATTTTTATCCCTCGTTTTTTTCTCTTAAACTTAAGAAAGGGTATAAAAATGAGTCCAAGTAAGAAGGCAAAGACTTATCACTTTCATACGGAATGGGAGGAGGACTTTTTTTTCACGATGACATTTTCAGTGTAGTGCATTTGCCTCCTCTGCCAGTCTACCATCGCAATACCAAAGAAGGGAAATGTGGAGCGGCATTTTCAGACTGTTCATTCAAATACGACACCGACTTCCCACCGAAAAGCGAGCTGAGAAAGAGAAAGGTGAAGGAACTAAAATGCCAGTTGTCCGGACAGCAGTCATTGTTCTCGCAACATACTTCAAAAGCGAAAGCCGCCACCGAAGCATCGTTTTGGGTGAGTAACCTCATCGTTAAAAACAAGAAGTCCTTCCAAGACAGAGAGATGGTAAAAGAGGCATTCGTTGAAGCAGCTGACTCATTGTTCCGAGACTTTAAAAACAAGGCAGAAATATTATCTTCGATCAAAGCTCTCCAGCTGTCAAGAAGTACAGTTACACAGCGGAGTGAAGCCATGGCGGAGGATTTGACGCAGCAACTTTGGATGGACATGGCGGATTGTGAGTGTTTCTCACTGGAGTTGGATGAATCTTGGACGTGAGCGACACAGCCCAGATGTGCATTTTCATTCGTATAGTGTTTACTGATATCACTGCAAAAGAGGAGCCACTAACAGTACTGCCCATGAAAGAACAGACGCGAGGAGAGGACATTTTTCAGTCGTTCAAAAACTTTATCGAGAAAACCCAGCTCCCAGTGTACAAATTGGTGTCCATCACCATGGATGGAGCACCCGCAATGGTTGGCTGCTTGAATGGATTTATTGCCAAGTGCAGGCAGGACGACGCTTTCCCGGACTTCCTTAATTACCATTGCATAATCCATCAACAAGCGTTATGCGCTAAAATGCTCAACATGAAAGAGATCATGGATGTGGCAACGAAAATCGCCTGTTCTTGTTAGGTTCTGTCGTATTTTGGGTTCTGGGTTGTTGTTTTGTTGTTCCCCCTCCCTCTTTCTGTTTTCCCCCTTCTGCAGTGCATGTGTGTGGCAAGGGGGCGTGGCTGGTCCTGGCTCTCTGACAGTTGATGAGGCACACCTGACTCCCATTCATTCATCTACTCCCTCATAAATACCCGGCATTTCCACTAGTCCAGTGCCAGATAATTCCGACACGTTTCAGTAGACCTATCTGTATTGAATTCTTTGTGAGCTCATTCCCCGTGACTTTGTCTTTCGCTGTACGTAGGTATTTCTTTGTTACTTTGTTAACAGTGTTTTTTCTCTCTCGTTTCCCTTTTTTTTTTACAGCACCTTGGTTTGCCTCATTGTGCTGTCCGAGAGTCAGTCTCCGTGCCGGTTGCAGGTGGAACCCCTCCTTGTCTGGAGTTTTCATTTCCTCTCTGTTTTGTTCTTAGTTTTTTGCTGCCTGCTTACTCCGTAGTCTTTTTGTGTTTTTTGTATTAATAAACTCTGTTACCTGTTGAGCAACCCTTTGTCTCTGTGCCTACGTCGGGGTCCAGTCTCTAGTGCCTGGCTTAATAGTTCTATTCGCGCCAGATCTCTTCAAAGACGGTTATTCCGTGCACATCTGGAGAAGGCTGACTAAGACCACTCTGAGTTGTTGGTACACATTGACGTGAGATGGCTTAGTTGAGGAAAATTCCTGCAAAGATTTCGAGAGCTCTGACCGGAGATTAAGGAGTTTTTCCGTGAAGCTGGACATGCAGAATACAAGCAACTAAATGACGGTCAGTGGCTGTTAGACTTGGCATTTTTAACCGATCTGACAAACATGTTGAATGACCTCAATCTTGAGCTGCAAGGAAAAGACAAAACAGTGATCAACATGATCAGCTCAGTTAATGCATTCACACAAAGATGCAACATCTCTCCTCAAAGCTGCAGCGCCATGATTTGGCAAACTTCCAAAACCTGGCGTCAGAGCTGGAGATGCAAGGGAAGGCCTGTGGGCAACTTGACAGTGCACGCTACACAGAGCAGATTGACAATTGTCTGTCAGAGTTTGATAAACGCTTTCAAGACTTTTCTTTGTTCAAGCCAGTCGCTACATTCATGTGCTATCCTTTTCGAGAAGCTGCTGAGGTTGATTCACTTGCATCAAAAATTGCAACATTGTTTCACCTGAATTCTTCTGGAGTGGAAGATGAGATTTTGACACTACAAAGATGAGATTTTGACACTACAAGCCGACATTCAGCTGCAGTCCAGAGCTCATGGACAGTTCTGGAACTTACTCACAGAGGTCAAGTACCCCAACATGAGGAAATGTGCTACCTCCTTGACTACATTATTTGGCTCCACTTATTTATGTGAGTCAGCCTTTTCCCACATGAAGATCATTAAGTCCAAGTACTGTTCCACCATGACTGATGATCGTTTGGAAGTGTGTTTGAGGCTGGCTGTCAGCAGCTACTGTCCGGACTATGCATCACTGGCTGATTCCATTCAGTGCAAGTCATCAGAGTAAACTCGGGTAATGACAAAAAATGTACAATAGTTAATTGTGTTGTGTTGTGCAATATTGACTCATGCGGTTATGCAAGGTACATCAACATACATTGTACATATAAAGAATCCTCAATATATTTATAAATAAATGTATGTTTTGCATTTTTGTAGTAGGTAGATCATTTTGACTTGGTCATTTTATAAGTAGCTCACATGCTGAAAAAGTGTGAGCACCCCTGCCATAGACACTACAGTGTTTCCTCTAAATTCATTTAGGAGTGGCAGGCTGCCATTCCTAAATTTCAGCTGCCGCTCCTTCAGAGTCCTTTTTCTTTTTTATTTTTATTGTCACAAATACATCACTGCCGCATGTCTCCACCTTCACAACAAAGTCCATCGTTAATTACTCGCGAGAGCACGACCTTGAAAGTGACATCACGTCAAGCACCCAGGCACCAGGTCAGAGAGTCACAGGAGTGTCGTCTTGGAAAATAGGGCAGCGACTTACCGGAGAAAAGGTAGACTTATTAGCTTATGATAACGGCTTGGGCCCCGTGCCAACTCAGTGTCGCTAACGTGAGTAAACTAATTGATAGCATTAAGCTAATATCTACACGCCATGATGTAACTGCTGACTGCATTTTCAGATGAGCTTGTTCAAATATTTCTCTAAAAAGAGAAAGACAGCTGATGAAGATGATGCTAGTCAGTAGTGATGTGTTGGCCACGAACGAAATGGCTCTTGGAGTGGTTCTTTGAAGGGATCAATCAGAGCCGGCTCCTGCCTAGGAGCCAGAGTGAGAGCTGCTTTGGGTTTTTTGTATTTTTCTCAACTTTTTTTTCCGTTCAAGCCGCACGTGATTCGTCAACTATGTGATGTGTGGTGGCTTTAGTGTGTAAGTACTGAGCAGGAAGGGGATGAGTGGGGGTTACAGACACAGCGCATGCGCACACACACACAGACGGACAAAACGCTGGAAAGGTGAGAATATGAGTGACCGCAGGAAATACAGTAAAATTTGATATAAAGTATGTTTTGTACATTAGTAATTAATAATTTTAATAATTTTACATTATTTTGGTAATAAATAAATTAGTGCTGTCAATCGATTGAAATATTTAATCGCGATTAATCTCATGAATGTCATAGGTAACTTGCGATTAATCACAAATTAATCGCACATTTTTATCTCTTCTAAATGTCCCATTAATTATCATTTTACAGTTTTTCTCCATTAGTTTTGCTCATTTCTTGAAACAGAAATTACATTCTCAAAATAACATGGACAAACATCCAAACTACTTGGCAATTGTTCAGAACAGAATTGAATTTCTCATTCATTTAATCAAATTGCAAATGTCTTTCTACATGTCTCAATGTCAATATCTTTGCAAATGATTAAGTACAGGTAGCCTAAAGTTAGCTCAGTTAGCCTACATTTAGCACAATTTCCAAATGAATAGATCTTGTTGATGTAAACTGATTGTTGATTCTCAGTCTAATGGTTGTTCTCTCCAAAACATGTCAGCATCACAGTCATCACATGCAAAATAGTCTGTTCAATTGTCAAAATTAGGGATGATGATGATAATCTGTGGCCAGACAGACAGCAGCATGGCCAGGAGGGTGAGGATGACAGCCAGGAGGGTGAGGACAGTGGCCAGGAGAGGAAGGATGAGGACAGCGACCAGTGAAGAAGTGTTAGTTGTGAAACTCCAGCTTTATTTATAGCACTGTAGGCTACATATAATTTTCCTTGTTTTTTGTTTATATTATAGTATGTTATGCTGTATACATTTTTTTTTTTTTACTCTGATGTATAGAAGTTACTTGATGTGTGTGAATAATAATGGTTACAATATCCTTGGCAGTATCAGTGCAATGAGTGAAGTCAAACCTTGGAGGCTACTCTTACCGTAAAATCCTTTTTTTTCCCCAGTTTTATACACAATTGTATTCTGTTAGCTAGACAAAAAAAATAGTTTTTAAACAGTAACCATTATCAAAGAAGGACTGGGCTAAGAATGAGAGGTGGACATGAGGGATATTTCAATGGTTCTCTGCCATAGTGACAAAACATCTAAACATTCTGACTTGCAGTGCTTACACAATGCCAAAGGGACGATGCATTTTGGGGATACTGACTATTTATATGAGAAAGGAATTTAGTTTTGACACATGAGTGAACTGTTTTGGGAGAGATATGAGATTTTGTAGGTGAACCATGGTGTTGTGCTGAACCATCCAGGTTATTTTGGCAAAAGCATCAAGAGTGTTGAGAACGTCCGGTCTGTTTCAAGAAATGGGTCAAAGCAATAAAGAAGGATCTTTGCATTTTGGGGGCACTGACTATTCATATGGGAAAGGAATTTAGTTTTGAAGCATGAGTGAACAGTTTTGGGAGAGATATGAGCTTTTGCAAGTGAGCTACAGTGTTGTGCTGAACTGTAAGACTGTTTTGCCAAATGATCTTAGAGTTCTGAGAATGTAATTTCTTTTTCAAGAAATGAGCCAAACCAATGGAGAAAAACTGTAATACTGTTATCAACATGGAAAACTGGATCGGCTTGCTTTGTGCAAATGTTTTTTATTGAAAACAACAACGTGTAGTGTTATATTTCACACTAACATTCTTACTTTGAGCAGTCATTCACATTTGAAGCAAAATCTCACACAATTTAACACTGTCAATGAACAGATGACAAAAAATAAATACTTGGTTACAAAAACCCCCTTCAACAACCCTTCTAAGGGATCAAAACGGGGTGATACAAGATAAAGTTACAAAGTGCACATCATTGTAAACTAGGAGTCTGGCTATAGTGCAGTTAAACCATGGCTTAAACTTTCCTTTCTTAAGTTTCCTTTGAACATAATAGCATCCATATGCCTCTGTCGAAAGCCATCCATTGTGGCCCAGTTTTGACAAGGAGGCGGCAGAGAATTCGCATTCGCTGTGTGTTTGGCCATCAAGCGGTATTTCAGACTGGATGTGCTGCGGTGATAACTCACTTCACACCAACAATACACACAGATAACTTTGGTCTTGTCAGTCGACCCATCTGGCAACTTTTTAAAACTAAACTTTCCATTCAGAATCTTGTTCGCATCCATTTCGGCATTTCGCGCTTGACATCCACACAAACCAGTAGCCAACACTTTTACAGTTACCGAGCAGGCGAGACCAAACAAGTGCGTGCCTATTGTTTTGTTTCTGGTTTACAACCAGATCCTGTAGTTTTTCTAATGTTACTAGCAGTGGCCACAGTTTATAAAAAACTATAAGTTCACCGGGTCACAAAGAGCGTTAATCTTGCAATAAAAAAAATTACGCCGTTAAAATTGATTTGCATTAACACGTTAATAACGCAATATTTTTGACAGCACTAAAATTAATTTAAGCAACAAAAAATCTGAGGAGCCGCTTGGGAGCGGAAAGAGCCGGCTCATTTATGAGAGCAGGAATTCCCATCACTACTAGTCAGGTATCATTTACTGACTCATAAATGATGATGGTTAGGTAAAAAATTGTGTCCACACTGGTTATCAGATGTGATGTGAGTGTAAATTATCTAACGTTAATGTTTTATGTAATCACATAAGAAGAAAAAAAAAAAAAAAAAAGCCGGTTCCACTCATGGCTCTACCACACTGATAATGGTGAGTGTTGATAAACCTTTTTTTTCCTTTCTTATTATTATTATTATTATTTTTTTTGCATAATATACATGTCAATATTTCTGTTAAATAAATAAAAAATACAATAATAAATAAATTCAGTGTATTGTAAGAGCAGTGATCAATAATACCACTTTACTCCTATAGGAATGTTCTGCCGCTTATGTCAGCAGCATAAGCTTTTTTAATTTACATTCAGCCTTTAAAAAGCAATTTTCAACTGGCCATTCAATAAATAGGTTGTAAAAGTAAAATCTGCGGTCAAATGTCATTTGTTTATGCCGCCACAGCTCCCTGGAGAGCCTGCCCCCGCTGTTGAAAAAAATCCTAGAGGAAACACTGCACTAATACTAGAAGAATGCTGGAATGTGCTGAACACATAACAATGAACTAAGACAATGTGGCAGGGGAACAGAGAAACCAGAGGAGTTTACAGTATACAGTCCAAAACTCAGCCCAAAACCTCTGCACAAAACACAAATGTCTAGAGCTTCCTCAAACCACCAGAAGTTGTTGAGGGAACTATAAATTCAGGGTGTAAATAAGTCCATAGGGTAGGCACATGGCATGCAGAAGACTGTCAAGGTTGACCATCTGTTGTAACCTATAGATTCAGTGAGTGAAGAGAAACCAGATAGAAACCAGGCTTAAGCAATCACTTTCAAGAGGTGTGGGACATGTCCAGAGGGTCACTGCAGTCCTGTCACCTTGTATTTCTATGGTAGAAAATATAGACATAGCTAAGTGGAAGTTACTGATGTTATTAGATATTTAAGTGAAAGAGGAAGTTGCAGAGTGAGTAAATATTGTATGTGTGTAAGCAATTAACAGATTAATTCATGTATCATTTGCTTCATTCAACCACCCAGAGCCTAGTTCCTATCTGTTAAAAGTAAGTTTATCCACCCAACTCAAATACCTTTAATAATGAAAAAGTACCCCTGAACAGGTATCTGTATACCTTCACCCGTCTGTTTAAAAGTCGAAGGGTTCTCCTAATATCTCCTATGATAAAGAAGGCTTGATGTTATTACAGGGCAAAGTTCAGAACATTGTTGTGTTGAATTATGTGTTACCTTGGTGTCTTCAGCAACTGATGTACAGCAGCACTGATTCAGGCTGAGTGGTGGTAACTAATACTAAAAGATGTCAAAGTAACTAAGGTCAGTAAAGTCATCTCCATCTGCTAAGAAAACTGAGGTCCTTCGTACTGTGCAGCACACTGTTAAGAACATTTTATGACACTGTGGTGGCATCTACAACCATCTACGCTGTGGTCTGCTGGGGCTGTGGAAACTCTGAGGGGGACAGATAAAGACTGAACAAACTGGTCAGGAGAGGTGTCTCTGTCCTTGGCTGCCCTCTGGACACCATTGAGGAGGTGGGCGAGAGGAGGATGTTAGCCAAACTGACATGAATAACAAAACACTTTGTTACATTGAGCAGAAAACTGGCATCAAGAGTCAACATAGACTACTGCACTTGCTGTATCCAATTAGCTCTAATCAACGCCAGGTGACTTAAGGTGTTTTTCAAAGAATGGTAGGAGACTTTACCTACCTACTTTGAGCCAATCCAATAGCAGCAGTGGTAGGAATCTATATTCATTCTTTGGAGGTTTACTTCCCAGTGTGACAAACCCAATCCAAGAAAGCAGTGTTTGCTGGATTTTTTTTCTAGAGATATCCACACACTGAGCACTATTACTAATCTCCACTATGTACAAATAACGAGTGATAATGCTTTCAGTGTTTGTGAAGGTAAGTAGCAATGTGGTGCGCCGACAACAACCTGACCCTCAACACCAAGAAGACCAAGAAGCTCATCGTGGACTACAGGAAAACTAAAAGCTGCAGTCACACCCCCATTCACTTCCACGGGGCTGAGGTTGAACGTGTCTCCAGCTTCAAGTTCATGGGTGTTCACAGGACCCTCAACTACTCTGCCCTGATAAAGAAGGTCCAACAGCGCTTCTACTTCCTGAGGAGAGTGAAGAAAGTTAACCTGGCTCCCTGGCTCCTGTTTAACTTCTACTGCTGCATCATTGAGAGCATCCTGACCAACTGCATCTCAGTATGGTACAGCAGCTGCACAGTCTCCAAGCAGAAGGCCCTGCAACAGGTAGTAAAAACCACCCAGTACATCACTGGTGCCCAGCTTACTGCCATCGAGGACCTCCAGCGCAAGCAGTGTCTAAGAAGGGCTCACAGCATCGGCAGTGACAGCTCCCACCTCAACCATGGACTATTTGCCCCCCACCATCTGGTAGGAGGTTCAGGAGCCTTCGTTCCCACACCAGCAGGCACAGTAACAGCTTCTTCCCCAGAGCTGTTACCCTGCTGAACTCTGTCCAACAGGAAATATACTGAGCATACTGAGCATACTAAAGTGTACTTGCATCCAGACTATTAAATTGTGTACTTAAAGTGTGCTAAATTGAAACAACTAATTTTGTACTAATTACCCTTAGACAGTATTTAAGATGTACAAAAGTCCAACTTAAGTTATATTAAGTATACTTGACTGTGCTAAAATGGTGGCGCAGCAGGTAGTGCATGTACCTCACAGCAAGAAGGTTGTTGGTTCGATCCCCGGGCAGGGCCCTTCTGTGCGAAGTTTGCATGTTTTTCCTGTGCATGCGTGGGTTCTCTCCGGGTACTCTGGCTTCCTCCCACGAACCAAAAACATGCTCATTAAGCTAATTGGTGACTCTAAAATTGTCCCTAGGTGTGAGTGTGCGTGTGAATGGTTGTTTGTCTTGTGTGTTGCCCTGCAATTGACTGGCGACCGGTCCACGGTGTACCCCGCCTCTTGCCCGCTGACAGCTGGGATAGGCTCCAGCCCCCCTGCAACCCCGAAAGGAATAGGCGGTATAGAAAATGGATGGATGGATGGATGGATGGATACTGCAAATATACCAATTTAAAATACAGCTGAAATACATTTGCAATGTAAAGTTTTTCTTTGAGCATACATGAAGTCTACCATTAATAGATTACAAATACATCTACATTGGGATACTAGCATAGTTTTACATACTTCTTGAGCATTTTCAGTACACTTTAAGTGTATTTTAAAACTGGATGAGCAGGATGAACTGTATATATATGTAGATATATTATGCATTCAATGCACCTCAATACCTTCAAATATTTTTTGACAGAGTTTTTCACAATGTTTTATGTTTTAAGATGATTGTCAGGGCCTGTGTTTTGTTTGTCATTGCTGGGTTTTGGTATTTTGTGCTGGTGCTCTTCTCTCCACCTTCCCCCTCCCTCTTGCATTTTTTCTCATTGCAGGTGCGACAGGTGACGGGGCTGGCCAATCTCTGCCGTTGCTGGTCTCCAGATGAGGCGCACCTGCGTTTCATCCCCACTGATCAGCTCCCCATAAGACTCTGATCATTCCTCCACCTCTCTGCCAGATTATTACCAGTTGCTTCACCCACGTTTCTCCCTGAGGTCTCCGTCTCCTATTGGTCGCTGCCTCCTGTCTGGTTTCTCCGTCGTCTCCCGGAAGATCTAAGACTTTTATCTCCTCCGCCTTCGTTTTTTAGAGCTGGAGTGTTTTGTATTTGCCTTGCGCTGCCTTGCCAGCGGTGTTTTTTGTTGAACATTAAAACACTATTCGAACTGCTTGATTGTGTCTGGCTCTGCTACTGTCGGTCCAAAACTGCGAACCTTAACAATGATAATGAAACAAGCTTTAAAAATGTGACATTGCTGGGCTCGACAGTCTACATCTCAAAGTATCCTCGGGCAAGATAATGAACCTCAAATTGCTCCCAATGCTATGCCAAGCGCTTTAAGTGCTTTAAGTGGTCAGACAAAAAAAGCACTATATAATACTTACCATTTACCATTTTCTGCTGTCGTGACAGAATTTTGAAACAAGTGTATGTATGAAATTGCACACAAATGTTTTTGTGAATCTGTACATGCTGCACTGAATGGCAAATAGATATGTAGATTACTGAGCAAAAATATGCTTTTGAATATGTCTGACAACAAAAAAATGACTTTTCGTTTATATCTTTATTTTAGGTGTACTATTATTCTTATAGTGTTTTAACACACTTACTGAAAATATACTTGATACTTTAAAAGTGCACTTTAAGTATTGAACTTAAATGTTACTAAGACTATATTTCACAGTAGTGTCATTATCAAAAGTATTCTATATTTCATTTTTAAACTGAGCGTAATCAAACATGTATTCAAGAATTTTATGACAGCATAAAATTGTTGTACTTTTAATCTGTATGTTTATTTTAAGTGCATTATTATGCTGATAGTTTTATAACACACTTACTGAAAATATACTGGAAAACTATTTGACAGTTATCTTAAAAGTGCACTTTACACATTGAACTTAATTTTTACTAAGAATATATTTTACGGTAGTATATTTATTTCAAAGTATGCTTGCAATCTATTTAAACTAAGTACACATTTATATACATGTAATGGAAACATGCTAAAATTTAGATATACTTAACAATATATTTTTTCTTTCTTCTTTATTTTCTTATTTTTTTCTTTCAACAAGATGTCATAATTTCAGAGGTTGTCCTTGTATGTCGTATGTTGTCAAACTAATTGCAAGGGTGTGGAGGTCCAGGTGGTGTATGGTCAGTTGCACATCCAACTTTTATGAGAGAGAGAGAGAGAGAGAGAGAGAGAGAGAGAGAGAGAGAGAGAGGTGGGGGCAATGCAATGACAGTAACAATGATAGTGCTAATAGACACTTAACTAATAATTGCAGCAGATCAGGTGAGGAAGGAGCTCAGGAAGATGAAGGCAAGGGAAGCATGTATAGGGTGAATACTATCGGTCCAGGCACAGAACATTGCAGAACTCTGTGACTAGCTTTAGCACGTGCACAGAGGAATCATCATGTACAACATGTACAAACGGAAATCGATTGGAAAAGTAGGATTTAAACCACTTAAGTGCAGGTCCTTTAATGCCAATGAAGTGTTACAGTCTCTGTAATAAGATGTCATTGTCAATGGTGTCGAATGCAGCACAAAGATCTAACAAGACTCTCCAGCTCTCTCCTGCTTGGTGTGTCACATGTTTAGCTACTCCTCTGCCTCCTTTAGTGATACTGGTACGTGTAATAAATGTAGTTTATTTGGTGAGTTGGAGGCGAGGCTTAGTGAATTGGAAGCTCGGCTCCGCACCATGGAAACAAAACCATTAGCTATAGTTAGCCAGGCCCCCGTAGTCGGTGCGGACCGACCAAGTGCAGCTCCGGCTAGCCGTCCCTCGACAGCTCCCGAGCAGCCGGGAAACCAGGGAGGCTGGGTGACTGTTCGAAGGAAGCATAGTCCCAAGCTGAAGCCCACAGGTCACCACCAACCGATTCATGTTTCTAACAGGTTCTCCCCACTCGGCGACACAACCGCTGAGAAACCAACTCTGATTATTGGCAGCTCCATTTTGAGAAATGTGAAGTTAGCGACACCAGCGACCATAGTCAAATGCCTGCCGGGGGCCAGAGCGGGCGACGTCGAATCAAATTTGAAACTGCTGGCTAAGGATAAGCGTAAATACCGTAAGATTGTTATTCACGTCGGCGGTAATGACACCCGGTTACGCCAATCGGAGGTCACTAAAATTAATGTGGAATCGGTGTGTACATATGCTAAAACGATGTCGGACTCCGTAGTTTTCTCTGGACCCCTGCCAAATCTGACCAGTGATGATATGTTTAGCCGCATGTCATCGTTCAATCGCTGGCTGTCGAGGTGGTGTCCAGCAAACGGTGTGGGCTTCATTGATAATTGGCAGACTTTCTGGGGAAGACCTGGTCTGATTAGGAGAGACGGCATCCATCCCACTTTGGAGGGAGCAGCTCTCATCTCTAGAAATCTGACCGATTTTATTTATGAACCTAACCCCTGACAACTCAGAGTTGAGACCAGGAGGCAGAGCTGCAGTCCTACATGCTTCTCTGCGCCTCCATTAGAGCAGTTACCCACCCAACACTCCATAGAGACTGTGTCTGCCCCCCGACCACGTAAACTAAGTAAACCAAAAGTACAGAGAAGAGGAGTTAAACATAAGAATCTAATTAAAATTAGAACAACCTCTGCAATAGTACAACAAGATAGGAGAATTAAATGTGGACTCCTTAACATCAGATCTCTGTCCTCTAAAGCTGTTCTAGTAAATGAGTTAATATCAGACCATAATGTTGATTTATTTTGTCTGACTGAAACCTGGCTGTGTCCTGAAGAGTATGTGAGCCTAAATGAAGCTACTCCTCCGAGCCATATTAATACCCACATTCCTCGAGGCAGCGGCAGAGGAGGTGGAGTTGCAGCCATTTTTGACTCAAGCCTTTTGATCAACCCTAAACCTAAACTCGACTATAACTCATTTGAAAGCCTTGTTCTCACTCTTTCTCATGAGAAATGGAAAACAGTGCAGCCACTTTTATTTGTTGTAGTATACCGCTCTCCTGGTCCGAATTTATAGCTGAGTTCTCGGAGTTTCTATCAAGTTTAGTTCTTGAAGCAGATAAAGTAATTATTGTAGGTGACTTTAATGTACATGTCGACGTTGATAATGACAGCCTTAGCACTGCGTTTATCTCAGTATTAGACTCAGTTGGCTTCCGCCAGAATGTACATGAACCGACTCACTGTTTTAACCACACCCTCGACCTTGTTCTGACATATGGCATTGAAATCGAAGACTTAATAGTCTCCTCACAGAATCCTCTTTTATCAGACCATCATTTAATAACTTTCGAATTCATTTTACCAGACTACCAGCCAGTAGGCAAAAATTCTTATACCAGACTCCTGTCTGATAGTGCTGTAGCTAAATTTAAGGATATGATCCCATCAGTATTTAATTCAATGCCATGTCTCAATACAACAGAGGAGTCTTATGCTAACGTTAGTCCCTCCCAGATTGACTTCCTGGTTGATAGTGCTACAGGATCGTTGCGTGACACTTGACTCTGTTGCTCCCCTAAAAAAGAAGAAAATTAAACAGAGGAGGTTAGCTCCATGGTATACTCCTCAAACCCGCAAATTAAAGCAAACTTCACGGAAAATAGAAAGGAAATGGCGTTCTACCAATTTGGAAAAATTTCGGTCCGCCTGGCAAGACAGTCTTAAAATATACAGGAAAGCCCTCCGCAGTGCCAGGGCAGCCTATTACTCTGCACTAATAGAGGAAAATAAGAACAATCCCAGGTTTCTCTTCAGCACTGTAGCCAGGCTGACAGAGAGCCATAATTCTATTGAACCATGTATTCCTTTAGCTCTGAACAGTAATGACTTCATGAGCTTCTTTAATGATAAAATTCTAACTATTAGAGACAGAATTCATCGGCTCCTGCCGTTAACAGGTACTGTTTTGTCTTCAAACGCAGAAATCGTAGAAACTGTCACTCAGTCTGTCGCAGTTTTAGACTGTTTTACTCCTGTTGACCTTCACCAACTAATTTCAATAATTTCATCATCAAAATCATCTACCTGTATTTTAGATCCTATCCCGACTAAGCTGTTTAAAGAAGTATTACCTCTAATTGACTCTTCAGTTTTAGACATGATCAATCTCTCTTTATCAACAGGCTACGTACCACAGTCCTTTAAAGTGGCTGTGATAAAACCGCTACTGAAAAAGCCTACTCTTGATCCAGGGGTTTTAGCCAACTATAGACCGATATCCAACCTTCCCTTTCTCTCAAAAACTCTTGAGAAAGCAGTTGCCAATCAGCTGTGCGACTTTCTAAACAATAATAGTTTATTTGAGGATTTCCAGTCAGGATTTAGAGTGCATCATAGCACAGAGACAGCACTGGTTAAAGTTACAAATGACCTTCTAATTGCATCTGATAAAGGATTTGTCTCTGTACTAGTCTTATTGGATCTTAGTGCTGCATTTGACACCACTGACCATGGCATCCTATTGCAGACACTGGAACATTTCATTGGCATTAAGGGAACTGCGCTAAGCTGGTTTAAATCCTACCTGTCAGATCGCTCTCAGTTTGTACGCGTTAATGACGACTCCTCTGTGCTCACTAAAGTCAGCTATGGAGTTCCGCAGGGTTCTGTGCTTGGACCAATTCTATTCACCTTATATATGCTCCCTTTAGGTAAGATTATCAGGAAGCACTCAATAAATTTTCATTGCTATGCAGATGATACCCAGCTATATTTATCAATGAAACCGGAAGAAACCAGTCAGTTAACTAGACTACAAGCATGTCTTCATGACATAAAGACCTGGATGACCTGCAATTTTCTGATGCTAAACTCGGACAAAACTGAAGTTATAGTAGTAGGCCCTAAACATCTTAGAAAGTCACTTTCTGATGACATAGCAGCTATGGATGGCATTGCGCTGGCCTCCAGCACCACTGTAAAGAATCTGGGAGTCATCTTTGACCAAGACATGTCCTTTCACTCCCATGTAAAACAAATTTCAAGGACTGCCTTTTTTCACCTTCGTAATATCGCAAAAATCAGGCATATTTGGTCTCAAAATGATGCAGAAAAACTAGTCCATGCATTCGTAACTTCCAGGCTGGATTATTGCAATTCTTCACTATCAGGCTGCCCAAATTCGTTGCTGAATATTCTCCAGTTGCTCCAGAACGCTGCAGCACGTGTTCTGACAAAAACCAGGAAGCGAGATCATATTTCTCCAATACTCGCCACTTTGCACTGGCTCCCTGTAAAGTTTAGAATAGAGTTTAAAATTCTCCTCCTTACTTACAAAGCCATAAATGGCCAGGCACCTTCCTATCTTAAAGAGCTCATAGTACCTTATTGCCCTACTTGAACACTGCGTTCCCAGAATGCAGGTCTACTTATGGTTCCTAAAGTCTCAAAAAGCAGAACAGGAGTCAGAGCATTTAGCTATCAAGCTCCTCTCCTGTGGAACCATCTTCCAGTCTTTGTCCGGGAGGCAGACACTGTCTCTACATTTAAGAGTAGGCTTAAAACTTTCCTTTTTGATAAAGCTTATAGTTAGGGCTGGCTCAGGTTTGTCCTGGACCAGCCCCTAGTTATGCTGCTATAGGATTAGACTGTCGGGGGACATCCAAAGATACACCGAGCTCCTCTGTCCTTCTGTCCCTCTCCATCCGCACGCTCTCATGTCCTACCACGGCGTGTTACTAACTTAGCTCCTTCCCCGGAGTCTCTGTGCTTTGTCGTCTTGCAGGTTCCCATGGACAGTGGCTGAATCTGGATTGTGGATTTCAGCTGCGTCTCCTGCCTTGGCCCTGCCTGACATCCACTGCAACTGCTACTGCTGTTATTACATCCACTGTCACTGTTACTGTGACTGCATGTCTGTCTCTCTGTCTCTGTCTCTGTCTCTCTCTCTCTCTCTCTCTGACTGCTTTTCTGTCTGTCTGTCTGTCTGTCTGTCTGTCTGTCTGTCTGTCTGTCTGTCTGTCTGTCTGTCTGTCTGTCTGTCTCACTCTCTCTCTCTTGCTCTTCCTCTCTCACCCAACCGGTCGAGGCAGATGGCCGCCCACCCAGAGTCTGGTTCTGCTCGAGGTTTCTGCCTGTTAAAAGGAAGTTTTTCCTCGCCACTGTCGCCAAGTGCTTGCTCATGGGGGAATTGTTGGTTTCTTTGTAGATAAAAGAGCTTGGTCTGTACCAGCTCTATATGGAAAGTGTCCTGAGACAACTTCTGTTGTGATTTGGCGCTATACAAATAAAATTGAATTGAATTGAATTGAATCATTTGGACTGATGCAATGGTCATTTGTAACTTTAACCAGTCCTGTCCCTGTGCTGCGATCCACTCTAAATCCTGACTGGAAATTCTCAAATAAACTACTGTTGTGTAGAAAGTCACACAACTGATTGGCAACTGCTTTCTCAAGGATTTTAGAGAGAAAGGGGAGGTTATATATCATTCTATAGGTCACTAAAACCGTGGGATCAAGATTAGGCTTGTTAAGAAGCTGTTTTATTAATTAACTACTTCAAACGACTGTGGTACACAGCATACTGATAATAACAGATTCATCAGGACTAGTAAATAAGAGCCAATTAAGGGTAAAACTTCTTTAAGCAGCCTAGTCAGGATAGGGTCCAAAATACAGGTTGATGATAAATGCTGGTGTTTGATGAAAGTGTCAGGCCCTAGTCTGTGTTCTATTCTGTCATTTCCTGTTTTATTTTGAAGGGTTTTTTTTTCAGTTCCTGTTTTGTGTGTTCTTGTCAGGTGTCTTCACTCCCCTTGTGTGATTGTTCATTGTCTTCACCTGTGTCTCACTGTGTCTGCCCCTCGTGTGTATATACCTGCTCTCCCCAGTGTGTCTTTGTCGGATTGTCTGCATCCTTTGTGAGTAGCTTTCCAGCATTATTTCCTCGTGTTTCGACCTGTTTTGTTCCTTGTTGCCTTTTTGCCCAGCGTCTTTGTACTTTTGCCTTTTTGGACTCTCGCTTTTGTTTTTGACTCCCAATCTGCCTAGTGATTTTGTACTGTTGCCTTTTCCTGACTGCCTACCGTGCACTGACCTTGCATTGTTAATTAACCGCCTCTTCTCACCTGTGAGTCTCTGGTCTGCTCTGTGGGTCCCCAGTTTGTCTGTCTGAACCCTGACAAAGAAAAAATGTAACAAAAAAAAAAAAAAAAACACATTGTCACTGAATGTAAACTTGGGGTTCACAGAATCGTTCAAAATTCTCCCATTTCATTTGCTCATCCAATCTCAGTTCTACTTCAGGTTCCTTTGAACAAACCTGTATTTTCTGACCATGTGACAAACAGGTGCAGTAAAGCCAAAGCCAGACTTTTTACAGTAAAATAAATCACTTGCTTGCAAGTAAAGCAAGATCTTGAAGGTATAATTCAGGCTGAGAATATTAAAAATGATGTATCCCCCTCAAGATTTCTAAATTCCTGCAAGTATCAATTCCCATGTGTGTTTTCAAAGTGTTAAGAACCAGCATATGCAATGATCTTATTTTTCTGTGTTTGACAATTGAGCATCTCCAAACCACTGAGGTCAGTGGTAGAAAAAATGAGGGCATTCCACTGAAAGTCGCATTGGATCAAAGCATTGAAAATGTAAAATTCTGGCAGCATCACATGTGTTGAAGTCAGAAGCACATTATTGTTGTTACTTGTCCAAATATCCCCCCTTGGCATTTGCATGAAAGGTCAAGAGCACAGTTTGTTCTGTGGTGAGAGTACACATAGGTGAGGAAGGTGGAGAGATGCTGAGAAACTCACACCATCAGTGTGAAAGTCCACAAACTCTTTGACTATGTGTGTGCATGTGTGTCCTGTGTGTTATGGCCTTATAGATAAATGGGGGTGTTTTGCGTGTGTCCATAATTCTGCAAGATGCTAGAGTACTTAAAGATTCAGACTGAGTTTTAGCAATTGGATGTTTGGTGGCAAAATTTGATCCCTGCTATTTAAACTGTTCCTGATGTTTTTGGCAAAAGCAAATGAAAACAACAATGATTAAACTGCAAAAGTTGTGATTACATGGCATTCATCTTAATCACCTCAGCACAAGGGCAACCTGCAACCTGGAACTAATGTTGATTGCCAAAAAGAAACAGGAAGCAAACTGCACTCCAGCTCAGTACAACAGACTCTGCCTCCCCTGAACTCATTATTTGCTCATCGTTCATTAAAACTGTTTAAACTGCTTTCCGCCTCCTGCTGTAATATACTGTTTCATTTCTTCTACTAGAACTTGTTTGAATACTACAACTCTTGTTCTCAGTTTCTGCAGTCACTGCATTAGTTAACATGTTAACAGCTGTGACTCATAGGAAGGAATATACTTTACATACTTGTAGTGACAACAGGACCAAAGACTTTACTTAAAATTATGCATATGTGGGATGATGTGTACACTCGAACATCAACCTTAGAGTCCTTACATGGATGAATAAACTAAGTATAGCACTTTGACTGCTGTAACAACACACAGCGGTAGGTTTATGATCATTTCAGAGTTAAATTCAACTATCCATCCATCCATTATCTATACTGCCTATCCCTTTCGGGGTTGCGGGGGGCTGGAGCCTATCCCAGCTACAATAGGCGAGAGGTGGGGTACACCCTGAACTGGTCGCCAGCCGATTGCAGGGCCAAATTCAACTATTCTTGCATTTTTTTAAATGAACTGCATCAACTAAATATAATTTGTTTTTTAAATTGTTGGTGTACACGCTCACAGAGGAAAAGTAACAAGACATGCCGTAGCAATTTTGCAACAACAACAAAAATAAGTCTTCCCCTCTTGATTTGTATGGTGAGTCTTCACCAAGGTTTGGGTGTGGTATGTAAAACAACACCCAGGGCTATGAAAGTCTCGGTATTAGTAAGAAACACAATAGGTGGACTAAGGTGATGCAAATGCACAACTGCCTTCACTAAGACTATGACATGTTCTGCCCTTTACTTGCAGCACTGGGAAGGCATACATTTTATTTGTCCACACTGACACCCTTTTGGGAAATATTCACTGTTTGAAGAAGTAAGCAATGCAAACAGGCTACAAAATACTCTGAAGCTGTGGTCTGACAACAGACTTCTATTGGCAGTCAGTTTTGGTTACTTTCCGAAATTCACTCTTTCTGTGGTGAATTATAGAAAGACTGTGAACAACAAAGCTTTATCTGCTAAAGCTACTATTGCTGTCACAGTAACATCCTCTTTTACTGCTACAGCTGTTTCTGCTACAGCTAATAATTCTACTAGTACTACTGCTCCCTTGACCACTATGTTAGCTACTACTGATACTGCTACTATTGTTGTGGTCAAAATTGATGCAGTTACAGCTTCTGCTACTTGTTATACACTTGGTGACCTGAATGCCATACGTTATTAAAAGAAGACAGGCTTTAGGACAGGTGACTGGGTAGAGCTCAAACTTGTACAAAGGGAACTAAAACAGAGACCAGAGGAGAATGAGGACTTCTACAGAAGGAAGGTGGATGAGAAACTGCAGAGGAATAAGGCAAGGGATGTCTGGAGTAGAATGAGAGAGATCACTGACTTCTAGAGGAAAGATGGGGGAGCAGCTAAGGGAAATGTAGAGCAGGTAAACAAGCTGAACCAGTTCCTCAAAGGCTTCAACTGACACTATCCATCTGAGCTGCAATCACTCCGCCCCCGGGACTGTTTCATTCCAACACCCATTCCCTGTAAACACTATCACAGGAGGCCCAAGGCCCTCTTTCACACCCCCACACTGAAACACACTGCAGACTCTACCAGGCTGTACTTCACATCACAGCCAACCAGGTTAAGAGAGATTTGAAGGGACTTCACCAGGGCAAGGCTGCTAGAATGGATGGCATCAGCCCCTGTGTTGAAGGTGAGTGCTGACCAACTATGTGGAGTCCTACAGCAAAATTTCAACATGAGTTTGCACCATGGGAGCACACTGTGTCGGTACCTAAAGACGACTGGCTGATAGCACGAACCACTCACATGATGAACGTCATGGAGAGACAAGTAGTAGACCTCAGACTACAGTGACTACCGTAGAGGGCCTACTACTTCCTAGACAGACCCACAATTACAGTGTGGATCGTGTTCTTCCACTTTCCGAATGCTTTCAGTGCTTTCCAGCTCAGACTGCTGAAGGACAAACTGGAGAAAATAAAGGTGGATTCCCCCATGGTCTCATGGAGAGTAAACTACTGGGCAGGCCACAGTTTTTATGTCTGAACATCTGGCGAGTCACGTTAGAGCCCACAGGAAACTGTACTGTTTCCCTTCCTATTCACCACTTGTACTGCTTTGTGAGGTGGTGTGGGGAAAACCACCTGCAGCTGAACCTGGTCAAGAAAAAAGATTGTGGTGGATTTCTGGAAGAAGGCCCCCACCTTCTCCAATCTGCATCATTGGGAGTGACAAGGAGATCGTCAAGTCTTATAACTACCTGGTTGTTCAACTAGAAGACAACCTTGCATGCTCCACCAACTCAGAGATCTACAAGAAGGGCCTGAGCTGGCTTTATGTCCTGAGAAGGTTCATGTCCTTCAATGTATGTAACAAGATGCTCCACATGTTTCAGCAACCTGCTGGGGGGCAGGCATCAGATTAAAGGGCACCAACAAACTTAACAAAAACATTAAGTAAGCTTGGCCTGTCATGGGATCAAAAGTGGTCACACTGAATGATAGTTAGTGATCCTGGACAATATCTCCCACCTCTACACAACATGTTAACCAAATTAAACAATATCTTAAGTAACAGACTCATTCAGCCCGGTTGTATAAAGCAGCAATACAGGAGTATTTTACAAGTCAGTTTACGAGTCACCTGCCTTTGCCAGGCGTGCTGACATTGACCTACCTGTGGCCTAAATTTGCATTTATTTTGTTATTTTTTTATTCTTATTCTAACACTCTGTCCTTTGCACATTGAAACACTTACATCTGAATATATCTGAATACTTGAATATATCTGGATTGCTTTTTAGCTGGAAGCTTTTAGTTGCAAATGTGTCTGTTTAGTATTATTATTGTCAAAAACATACCTGCCATCAACCAAAAACCTTTGCAAGGGGTAGGGCTTAGCAGGAACATTAATATCTGAAGTGCCATATAGATTGGTGCAAGGGGGCATGGCACTTCATTATTATTTGCTCATAACTCAAGATGCAGCACAGGTTAAAGAAAAAACATTGGAGTGCAAGGAAGATGTCTAAATAGGAATAAGAATAGGAAGATGTCTAAAAGTCTCATATTTTATCCTCAGATGACAGCATGCAGACAGAGCCACACTGAAAAAGGGAATGTTGTTGATGAGAAAACATAGTAAGAGGGAGCCTAATTGTTGTTTGAGTGGTTTGGTCAGGCTGAATCTGCTCAGGCTATGCTTTATGCTCGATTCTTGCAGTTGACAAAATTATTTCCCATTATGAATTCTGTCTGTTCTTCAAAATGCATGCTCTCCTGTGAATTATTTCGCACTTTAGGAGCCCATTCCCTTCCTCTGAGCCAGTTCAGAAGTGGGGCATGTTTTAGAACTGGAAAAAGACCTGGCAGTCTACTGCAAGTCCACACATGCTTGTTTGGGATTGTTTGTCTCACTTAAGGAGACTCCCTGTCAGCTTGGCTGATATTGTGTTGCCTGGGTTCATTAACAGTACCTAAAGGTAAGAAATAACTGCAGATATCAGATCACTTGCCAAAATAATGTGCACACGCACATGTCTAGCTCTAAAGGGTTGTGTATTATAGGTTTATTTTAGAATATGTTCCCTTTAGGCCCCTGGCCTATCAGCGGTCTCATGTATTTACATTGTCACGTTGCATAATCCACCAATGACTTCATGCTCTCCCAGAACTGCTGTGTGGGAGGGGAGACTTTACCTGACAAGGCCAGAAGCACTTCCTCCTCCGCCCGTCTGTACACAGGTGAGTGGGAAGTATTACCTGGTCAAGATCTGCACTCATTCCTTTCTACCTTCTACTGAAACGGCCTCTCTTCAACTCCCCAGAAAAGGTAATATTCATTTCACATGCTACACATGGCTTTACTTATCTATCTATCTATCTATCTATCTATCTATCTATCTATCTATCTATCTATCTATCTATCTATCTCTTCTTCTTCTTCTTCTTCTTCTTCTTCTTATTATTATTATTATTATTATTGCTGCACTTTACAAATGTTGAGAAATAAAGAGGCAACATTTGTGGTTTTCTACATGCTGGCATGAAGCTGATTGATTGATTGACTCCTTGTCCTGAGCGCTTTTTTGAATTCGGAGGATTTCCCCATGTGTTTGCACATCGATCACATTGAGCCATGTCTTTTCATCGGTTGTTCGGTATGTGGGGAATAATGTACATATCATGCGCTACAGAAGATGCCGGGCAAGGCTAGTTTGCAGTATGAATGTTAAGTGCTCAACCTTTCACTCACCCAGCCAGGAGCGCGTCCTCGCAACTGACAGCATGCAGACAGTGAGATGTGGAGATGAGGAGAAAGGAACCGATTACTATTATTGTTATTTTGGGACATGTAGTAAAACCGATATTAAGACATGTATAATTGTTCTCCACACGATCCGCTCACTAAAGCAAGGCATTTAAAATATCAGAACTTAGAAAATTGCTTTATGCCGAATAATTTGTGTTGCTCCATGTAAATTCGTTGAAAATATGTATTTATGCGTCCTTTATTCTCTCCTTGCTGTTTCCTGTGTGTTCTATGTTTACGCGAGAACACTACATCTTTCGCTTGTGCGCTCTGATCACCTCGCGCCCACTTGAAGACCCTAGAGCGAGTGGGCGGCACCAGCTGTCTCGAACTGGAGAACAATGAGGCATTCAAGTCTCGTAGGAAATAAGAACGCTTACAAGCTTCATCGCACCAGCTTGCTGCTGTTCTGAAGGTCTCGCTACAATCCAGAATAAAGACTCAAGTCACCCAGATGGAAAAATAGTCTATCAAAATATTATCTATATTTTGAAGAATAGTAATATTTTTAACCAGTTTCTCAAGTTACAAAATCTGTTCCAATCAAACTTTGGCAGAAAAATTCAAAACATTTTTCATATGATATCATATGAACTTCTGATCAGACCAATTAGTTTCTGCCTCCTACCATGAGTTTATAAGAACGGTTAAGTACTCATTATCTTTTTGAAAATTGCAGACTTGAGTGTCCCAAAATGTGGATTCACTCAACAATTCTTGCGGGAATGACTAAGATGAACGGAGCGGTATTAATGTGAGTTTACGAACTGGAAATTTGGCCAGGTATGGCAGGTAACGCATATTTCCATGTTTTAATGCGGATATGAATGCAACGTAATTCTAGACCGTTTGGCACGATTTTCGCTAAGCTTCCCTGCGCGTTAACACTCTGTTGTGTATGAGTGGATAATGTTATTTAGACAGAGCGTTCTCACACACTGATGAGACGTGTTTTAGCATAGAATAGTCTAATTCTGACAGATGTCTTGTCGGCAGCATTTCTTTAGACATGAAATAGCTTCTCATTGAGATAAATACCCTCTGTAGACAGTCGTGCCATTTGGACAAATATTTGCCTTTGGAAAAATTCGACACGAAACAGTTTGACAGTAAATTCATCAGCTTTAAAAGAAAAAAAAAAAAAAAAAAAAAGAGTAAGCGATAGCTCTGCTCAGCGTTTCCATGCAACAGCACAGGAGGCTGTGAGGCCACGGAGCACACGCAGGGATAGATGCTATTGCAGTGAACGACTGTACTGTTGGTCTGGTTTGGGTCTCTGGAGGAACTCCGAGCGCATTTTTAAACCCAATGGAGCGAAAAGATGCTGGAGATGAGGCTGTTGGGAGCTTAAAGGAGCACGACAGTGCAGAGGAGTCCGGTAAGCGCTTTATTCTCGCAAATTTATTTCAAAATTTTGATATTTAAATATGTTCGTGATGATTTGTGCGAGCTAAAATGAAGACAGAAAATTAAGCGTAGCATGTGCTTGGACGCAATTTCTATTTGTCCTTAAAATCCGGGTTGATTTAGGTGTAAAACACACGTGGGTGCCCTGCAGGATTGCATGGTTGGAACCGTCACATCAGTGCCTGAAGTTAATCTCATTAGTTTTTACATGAAGACGCTGATGTCGAAATTATTTCCTGTATTGTTTTAACCGAGCAAAAATCAATAAAATTCAGATTTCATGAGCTCTATTGTTTTTTGGTTTGATTGACGACTTGGGGCAGCAGAACATCCTGTAAGTTTAGACATATTATTACTTTAATAAAAGTGGTATGTCCATCCAATGAATGTCAGTCCATTTTTTGGTCGACACCAACTCCTGGCTCCATAGCTGCTAAATGCTCCACTCTATTCACCAGCTGGTCTGTGATGATGTCTATGCTGGGCCAGGGGTGTACAATGAGTTTTAGCTGGATGTGAAGTTGTGTGTCATAAAACCAAAACAATTTGCTGAAAGATTGTAGATGCTCCATAGACCTAAGTGAACCATGGGGTTAGGTAGTAATTAATCTCTAAGTAACAAGTGACACCTTTTACATAAGACATAGTCATTTAATCCATTGTTAATATAAAATATTGCTGCAGACATGTGAATCAACATGATTGATGAACATGAACTTTAGTTCTGAAGTGAATCAACAAGGAAATAATGCTTCAGCAATTATCACAATATTTATCCATATTTCCCAACCCTGTACCGCCCTGTGAGCTCATTGATTTGATTATCTCATGCTATACACTATATATGTCAATCAGATGATTTGTGGCTGTCTTCTTGAGGAAGGCACTATGTGCTCAAATGCGCATTCATAAAATTATGCAGCACTCTCCTCTTTCCTATGAAATAATGACCACTTTTGTCACATGTGACATGAATATTTGTAGTCGATATGCGCAAACTGGAGTTGATAGTTGTGTAAACAGACGGTCAGCTCACATTACCCTTAGAGTCAACTTTGTCAACACATGCATTTACGTCCTGTTTGATCCCCATTTACTTAAGATGCACTCGCTGTATACCAAACCTCTGTAACAGGCAACATTGATGGGTGATTGATGGGTGTCCTAAGATTTCACACTGACTTCATCTGGTCAATGGAATATTTCAGCAGGTATTGAGATTCATGGCTTTTGAAGCAACATTTTGTGTTCCCATTACCAGTTCTCAAGGCAATAAGCAAATGAGCATTCGTTGTTTGTTTGGGGGTTTTTTGCATGAAAATAATATCTCCTCACGGGAAGTTTCCATTCAATCTCTGCTCTAATTAAAAAACTGATCATTCCATGATCTTTGGAAAAAATGTAAAATTCCTAACCACAGAGTGTGCATATTTAAATGGACATAGATAATAAAATGACTTATTCTGTATATAGCCCAGTTCAGATTTCAAACAGGTGGTCAAGTCATAGTGGCAAAGATTTACATTGAAAACAGCTCATGAGGTGAAAGGCCCCTGGTGCCACATGCAGGCTCTCTGCCAAAGCATTTGACAGATGATATCAATTCTTTATGTTGTTACAGAATACCTGTAACTGCATATTACAAACCACAAAATATAGCTGTTTTATAACATTGTACTTTGCTTAAAACATGTACAGATATTTGTGAAAACAAGGCATAGCAAGCTAACTCAACTAACTCAGAGCACCATTAGCCTAGTATCAAGTGCTTTATTCAGTGAAAGAAAGAAAGAAAGAAAGAAAGAAAGAAAGAAAGAAAGAAAGAAAGAAAGAAAGACATCCCTTTATTTGTCACACCACATAGCACATGCACACACATGCTATGCTTGGTGAAATTCTTCTCCGCTTTTGACCCATCCTGGTAGTCCTTCCTCCATGCAAACACATTCTCTCATGCTTACTGCATGCTTCACCTGAAGCGCCATCCTGTCTGAGCCAGTATTTACCTCAATTCAATTCAATTTTATTTGTATAGCGCCAAATCACAACAGAAGTTGTCTCAGGACACTTTCCATATAGAGCTGGTACAGACCAAGCTCTTTGCCTCGTAGCTTTGAGGTCAAGACCCTGGTGATACCTTGATATACATCTAGAAAGAAATAACACTTGCATTTATGCTTCTTTAAAAATGCCACATTTGCCATTAAACAGTCTTTTAGGGTTCTTTGAAAACTTTTGCATTCATCTGACACTCTAAAAGGCTCTAAAAGCAACCCAGCCATTCTGCACAGATTGGCTGAATACATAAGGGATGAGTTGGTCTCCTACGAGCTGCTGTCATTGTTTGATGGAGTGATAGAACTAGCCATCGGAGTGGATCTCCAGGTGCAGGCTTACCAATCTCACTGCCAATTCATCATGGATGTGGATGCGCCAGGCATATGGGTGGGAGTGGTCCTGTCCCAGTGCTCAGCCACCGGCCAGAAGCTCCCCCTGCGCCATCTTCTCATGACAACTTTCCTCCTGTCTGAAGCTCCAGTCACCTTGGAGATCGAGGAGAGGATAATGTCTGTTGTGGAAGGTCAACCTGGCCCCAGCGTATGCTCCCTGGATAGTCTGTTTGTTCCCCTGCTCTGTGGTCCGACATCCTCCAGTGGGCTTGTGCCTCCAAGCTTACCTGTCACCCCAGTATCCAGAGAACCCATGTTCTCCATCAATGCTTGTGGTGGTCCATGCTAGACAAAGATGTCAAGGGATTTGTAAAAGGCTGTGCCGTCTGCAACCAACACAAGCCATCTCACCACGCCCCTGCTGGGTTCCGCCACTGTTCATACCCTCAGTGTTTGCCTATGTCTGTCGCTTTGTATTTCCTGGATCTAGTCCTACTAGTGACTTGTTTGATCAACCAAACAATTCCTGAACCACTGTTGTGTCCTGTTATTAAATCAAGGAATATTAACCAGCATCAAGGAAACATAAAGGATGTGATGGAGTACATGGGAAAAAAAGCTGGATATATGAGGGATTTGGACCATTTAAAGCCTTATAAGAGAAGGAGAATTTTAAAGTCAGCTCTTGCATTAACTGATACACATCAGTACTGGTGTTATCTGATGCAGCTTCTTAGATATTTGTGAGGACTGTGGCAGCTGTGTTCCAGACCAATTGGAAACCACCTACTGCCATCATAGGAAGTCTGCGAGGATTCTGGGGATAAAATGTGCTCTGGGATTAGATTTAAGAACCCAATTGTTTCCATGAAGATGAATAAAGATACCTGACCTTTTAATCCATCTCAAGTATTTTTCTGATTGGTACCTAGTGGTATTGCTATGCATGGTGTGTGAAAGGGCTGTTTCTTTACACAGTATAATAGACATGCCTTGTATCACATTTCCCCTATAAGCTGTTAAATACTGTTAATATTCAAGGCAAACCCTCAACTGAGGATCCTCACACTGTAAGTGGACAAAAACCAACCTTCGCCTCCTGTCTGACTGCAGATTCTAGATACTATCAAAAAAGGCAGATGCTTTAAAAAGAGATATGTTACATATAATTATTACTATAATTATTATTATTATTACTATTATTATTATTATTATTAGTAGTAGTAGGGTCACAGGGCCCCTGTCCTGAGCCTCTGTTTGACAAATTAAAATTGCTTGTTGGCAAGTCACAAACCTCAATTAAAAGTGGAGATGTCATGATTCTGATCAGATTATTTTAAATAATAAGTATATGCAAACAATCTGATCCAATATTTGTTTTTTTGTTTTTAACTTTGTATTGCAGCAACACAGCATACTAAGGCTGAAGGTAAATTTAATTTGAATAGACACATTAGTAAATCCATTAAAATCAGAAAAGCTGTACTTTAGGAAAATAGAAGCTACATCTCAGGCTTTCTTCGAGCAGCTGTACTTTGATGGTACAGCAGGTTTATACCATATTTAGTATAGAGTGCTATAGAATTGAGTATAATATCTGCACAGCTGTTTTAGTGTGGATTTGCTGTGACAGGTTACTTTGGACAGGCATCATCATAATCTTTTTTCATTCCCTGAGTGAAACAAATACTCATGTTCAGCTGCAAATGGAACCAACAGCAGTACTTCAGAATTTTCCTTCTGCTGCACAGTGTGAATGAAACAGACCCAAAGCGACTACAAACATTAAGTCGTTTTAGTGTGTGTCTCAGTTTATGGGACCTTCTTACAGTCTGGGGGTATTGCTATGAATGAATGTGTAGAGAATTTGAGTCAGAATCCATGTATGGCTTGACATATGCAGGAATTTATTTTCTTCTCATTCAGTACAGCCATTCCAAATTACAATATTGAAAAAATCTTGTGGAAACAGAATTTTTATCAACTTTAAGTTCCACAAGGACAGCACCATCTCTAAGATGATAACACACATGGCTAATACCAAATTTTTCTCTCTATTCCTCTCCCAGCTTCTCCTCCCCTGGCTTGTGAGCACTCAGGCAGCGCGCAACAGAAACAGCCTGCCATGATGATGAGGAGCGACAACTACCTACCAGTCCCTGATGAAGAGAAGAACCTGGATGTGGACTTTGTCAACACCAAAGCCAGGACCAATGAGTCAATAGTAAGATGCTACATCCCTACTATCACTCCATCACTACAGGGTTATGGCATGAGGTGGAGGGAAGTGGTGGTTGATCCATGAAATATTTTACCAAGAGAAAACTAAATAGGTGTGAAGTATTCTAGAAATACTGAATTTTCATTTTGATACATTTGAATATTTACATGGCTATGCTTTCTAATGTGTTTAGCCAAGACAGGCCTGTCTTGGAATGTAGCTGAGACAAATGTTCAAATAATATGCCTCTATATACACTTACTTTATTAGGTACACCTGTTCAATTGCTTGTTAACATGAAAAGTTAATCAGCCAATCACATGGCAGCAACTCAATGCAGCTAGGCATGTAGACATGGTCAAGGCAACTTGCTGAAGTTCAAACTGAGCATCAGAATAGGGAAAAAAGTGTATTTAAGTGACTTTGATTGTTGGTGCCAGACAGACTGGTCTGATTATTTCAGAAACTGCTGATCTACTGGGATTTTCATGCACAACCTTCTCTTGGGTTTATAGGGAATGGTCTGAAAAAAGAAAAATATCCAGTGACCAACAGTTGAGTGGAAGAAAATGCCTCGTTGATGTTAAAGGTCAGAGGAGAATGGGCAGACTGGTTTGAGATGACAGAAAGGCAACAGTAACTCAAATAACCACTCATTACAACCAAAATATGCAGAATACCATCTCTGAACGCACAAGGCACATTGAACCTTGAAGCAGATGGGCTACAGCAGCAGAAGACCAAACTGGGTGCCACTCCTGTCAGCTAAGAACAGAAACTGAGGCTAGAATTCGCACAGGCTCCCCAAAATTGGACAATAGAAGATTGCAAAAATGTTGCCTGGTTTGATGAGTCTCAATTTCAGCTGCCACATTCAGATGGTAGGGTCAGAATTTGGTGTAAACAACATGAAAGCATAGATCCATCCTGCCTTGTGTCAGTGGTGCAGACTGGTGTTGGTGGTGTAATGGTGTGAGGGATTTTTTTTTTTTTTTATGGCACACTTTGGGCCCCTTAGTAACAATTGAGCATCTTTTAAACATCCCTAAACCTAACCCCTAATTCCAGCAGGATAATGCACCAAGTCACAAAGCTCAAATCACCTCAATTTAAGATGCTAAAGACGTGATGCTATCGTGTCAATATGGACCAAAATCTCTGAGGAGTACCAACACCTTGTTGAAAGTATCCCACAAAATATTAGGGGAGTTCTGAAGGCAAAAGGGGGTCCTACCCAGTATGAGCAAGAAGCAAGGTGTACCTAATAAATTAGCCAGTGAGTGTACACACACACACACACACACACACACACACACACACACACACACACACACACATATTAAAAGAAGTTAATTGTGGCTATTCAATCTGTGACAATGCATGGGTGGTGAAAGCTCGGGCGAGTCTGACTGATGGTAACCACTCAGTGTAGGTATGGATAGGTAACCAGTGTCCGTTGCTTTGACAGTCATTACAAACACATTTATGCCCATTTGAGAAGAGTTTCTATGTGTGTATCTGTGTTGTCGCTGAGCTAGCATCTCTCCTACAACAGCCTCTCCGGCTGTGTGCTTGGAACTGTCGTAAGTAATCATAACTCTGCTGTTTATTATGGTTAAGTTCGTGAAGCTGTGTGACTGTAGAAGAGTTATGGACAGGAGCATCTGTTGTGTTTACTGCAACTGACGATAAATGAATATTTTGTTCATGTACAATGACACTAGTCTGCCAGCATTTGTGAAAGCTTGTTAACGATGACAGCTATGTTACACTTATGAGGCTAAATTAGGTTAGATCCAGAGAAGCTTTGTTGTGTTACTATGACTGACATAAGGTCAGGAGTATGTACAGTTAGGTCAACATACAGACTCTAATTGCAATATGTCACCTCTGTGTTGTGACTATGTTTTATGATTAGGCACCACACAGTTACCATGGTAATAGGTACATATTATTAGATATTTTCATTTATCATGGTAACATGGTGCTAGGAATGATTCCAAACATGCTCTGCTGCTCAGGAAAATTGCGCACAGTTCAGTTCTGAATGTGAGATTGCTGTTTTATGACAGCGTCATACGCACAGGCTCATCAGCGACCAGTGAAAAGTAATATAATCCGACAGCATTGTTATTTTTATACCCTGACTATTGGCCCCTAAAAGCTTCACCTTTCAATGCACCTCCCAACACAAAAGTGTTGTAGAGTGGAATCAACCAAACAACATTGTTAGATGTAGCTATTATACAGTCTTTCTTTTAGTGGGTCCCCCTTCACTCAAAAATGTATTTTTCTTCTTGATTCTGTAGTTCATTATATGAGCTTATTTCATTCTGCCTTGAAATAATAGCTCAACATTGTGCAGAATGATGTATGTACACAGTTTGACACTAGAAGGCTGTTTTCACATTCATCTACTGAATGGACTATCTATTGAAATTCCAGTTGTAAGGGGTGGATAGGACGTCTCACCATCCATTCATTATCTACAACATAACAATGAGCACAACAATACATAATTTGCGATGTATTGCTATGTATGTAAATAAGATCATTAAGATAATCGGTTGCAATTATGGGAAAACTGTATGTTATCTTGTTCTTGGGATGATAGGCTGAAAAAGGGTTTTACAATTAGGACTAAATATTACTTAAAATAAGCCTCACAGAAAAGCAGCCATGGGCATTTTCAGTATATTTGAACTGGAGTTTAGAGCTCATTTGCATAATATGTGGTCAATGATAAAATGACCGCATATTGCACATATGCTGTAGGAATTAGAATAGGTTTTGGTTCAAAATGTACTTGTGCTTTGTAGCAAACAAAAAGCTGCTTTCTTTAGTGATAGTGAGATGAAGTATTTTAAAAGGTCAATTTCTCATCTCTTTCTTGTGGTATCTAGCCATGCAGAATATTTGGTGAACAGTGAAGTGTGAACAGTTTGCTTTTACTGAAGAAATAGTCACTATGAAAACAGTTGCCACTGAGATCTTTGGAGTATTCAGAGCAAAAAGGACATTGTTTGGGGTCAGACATATAGCTGTTACCCCTTTTTTATTTTACCAAAGTTGTGAACACCACAAATGAAATTCTGTTAACCACAATTGTCTTGTAGTGTATAGACATCTCAAAACCTGGACAAATAAATCCAAAACTGTCTGCATGGGTAGACACCAGAAGAGGTAAGTGATTTTTGTAAATTGGGTGAAGTCCCCCATTAAGTTACCATTGTCCTTTGTCTTCCTTGACTTGGGAGAAGAATGTCAAATTTATTAATAGAGCTGTGACCTTACAGGTTACTGAAGTTAAAGTTCCACAGTGACACATTGTAATCTGTGATTTGACAACATGCAAAAAAACTACTGCTGGTTGTCGCAGCCTTGAGCTTATTTTGGCTCAGAAATGTGTTCATGTGTATGTGTGTCTTTGTCTTTGTCTGTACGTGTGTGTGTGTGTGTGTGTGTGTGTGTGTGTGTGTGTGTGTGTGTGTGTGTGTGTGTGTGTGTGTGTGTGAGTGTGTGTGTGTGTCTGTGGGTCTGTGTCTGTGTCTGTGTATGTGTGGGTGGCTGCATGCATATGGAAGAACAGCAGAGAGGAGAACTTCATTTCCCAGTGGCTTGTTAAGAAAACAACTCCTATTGGTGAATGATGCATCCACCACCACATCCTCATGTGCCCTCTGAGAAGTAACCTATGACTTTTGCAGCTATGACTACTTCCTGTTGAGAAAGGATTTAGGATGAGTGTGTGTGTGTGTGTGTGTGTGTGTGTGTGTGTGTGTGTGTGTGTGTGTTTGTGTGTTTGTGTGTGTGTGTGTGTGTGTGTGTGCGCGCGCGCAAGCACGTGTGTGTGTGTGTGTGCATGCGTGCGTGCACGCATGGATGTGTGTGTGTGTGTGTGTGTGTGTGTGTGCGCGCGTGTGCATGTGTGTGTGTGTGCATGTGTGCGTGCATGCATGGATGTGTGTGTGTGTGTGTGTGTGTGTGTGTGGTGGGGATGAGACTCGGGGCCATGTACAGTATACATACACACACATACCAGAGCCTTGTGATACTTCATATCACAGACACTGTTGCTGTAAGGGGACTGGAAAGCTTTTCATTTCAGTGCTGTGCCTACTATTTCAGTATTACTACATTATATTCAGTTCACATCCATTCAGCCTGAATTTATAACTCTTTTACTGACAACAGACTGTTTGAACTTCAACGTAATTGCCATGTAATTGTCTCTCTATCACCATGTAAACATGACTGTTGGATAACAGCTGCTTTTCAAAAAATCCCATACAGTGTGTGCCATCTTCAGACCCCCATATTTCTCTCATTGTTACTGCATATTGTGGTAACATTTTAAGATACACCTCCTTGGTACGTGGTCAGAACCTATCCATGAGTAGTTTTTACTGTTTATTTGCTTAATTCATGTTAATTTATGACAGATAAACCAAAGAACAACATTTAAAAGGCACAGATCAGATTATTTGCTACAACGTGCGAGCATAGGACAGAATTTCAACTGATGACTGATAAATTGGAGAAGATAAGAAAAGATAAAACTTTACTGATCCCACACCAGGGAAATTTAGTAAGAATTGAATGTCTGTAACAATTTACCTGCTTGGGAGCTCCTGGTGGAAAAATTAACCGTGGCCCCCTATTGATTCTGCATACTATCTGTGCCATGTGTATGTTCCTTGTTGCTTTTAATAGATTTTTTGGCCACTTGAGTAACATGTTAATAAATTGATTCTGTAGGACACTGGGTAAGGCAGGAGGCATCATGGAAGAATATGAGCGTGAGGCACAGGCAAACACAAAATTAGGCAAAGTTCAGGAAAATACTGATACACTTAGAGTTTGGCCAGAGCATTAGTACCAAACTGAATGATTTAGCAGAGAGTGGAGGATAGAGTTGCGATATATTTACTGCAGGAGCTTGATAATTGGATGGGTTGCAGGGGTGCAGGCTGACACAGGTTAAAAGGACACAGGTGATTGGCAGCAGACAAAATAGCCATGCCCAGGTGAACCCTCACACAGACACACAGAGGGAGAACAATCAAGAAACACAGGGAGGGGTAAACAGGAGCACAAGGAATGAGGAATGGAATGAGGCACAGCCAGACGATGACAGATTCACCATCTTTTGGTTTTTGGTCTCTACCAAATCCTGAGAAAAATATGTGGCGTCGCTAGCTGCTAAATGGTCCACTCTGTTCACAAGCTAGTTTCTAACTTTGTTTGTCTGCTATTTGGTGCTGGGTAGGTAGTGTACAGTGGGTTTATCAGAGCTTCTTGGCTAAAAATAGACATTGCAGATAAGTGAAACTATAGCAGTGAAACTTTGGGCAATGAGCTGAAAGATACTGCAATCTGGTGGTAAGTCTCTGAGAGTTCTTCACTCCAAGGGACTCCTTTCACATTATATATAGTCATTTGGTCCATTGTTAAACTGGCAATAGACAAGTTTGTGGCTTTAACTTATCATTAAAAAGTAACCACTGATTGCACAATGCAGTGGCTTCGGAATAATGACCCGATCACATTTAGACTGATTCCCTGTAAGCATGAAGCTGAGAACTGGCAGGAGCAGGTTTGGTTATTAGCAAATATCAGAGATAGTTATTGATATCAAAAAATATTAAAAGGAAGTAATAATTACGGGCACCATTGTGGGATAAATGACTAATAGCTGAACTGTAAATGCAGTCTCACAAAGGGGTGTTCAATTAAAATGTCTATGCTTTATCTACTCAAGATGGCGCTGCGCGAGTGGCAGCCTGTTACAGAAGCTCTGCCTGTTTTCCTTTGTGTAAGTGTGTTTTTGTGTCTTTGTCATGATTTTGCCATCACTGGTCTTGCTCGATTGTACGTATGGATGGATGTACAATTGGACTAGGGATTTGTTTTTTTTTCTACTTTGTGAATTGCTTTCCTCGACGATCTACTGAACTTCGGGTCCATTATTTACACACGGGAACAGCTGATCGCGCTCAGCAACACAAACGCACTGCCAGTGGAAAGACTGGAGATCCCCAAGGAAATAAGGAGAAGGAGAAGGGGATGCAGAGCTGGGGTGAAGTGTTGGGACAAGAAAAGACGGTACAAACCATCCATACCATCTGTTATTATGGGAAACGTGAGATCTCTCCCAAATAAGATGGGAGAGCTAATGGCAATAACCAGATTGCCGAGGGAGTGCCAGGAGTGTAGCCTGATATGTTTGACTGAAAGTTGGTTAACAGACATCACGCTGGACTCACATGTTATGCTGGACAATTTTCAACTGCTGAGAGCAGACAGGAAAGCGAAGGAGAGCAGCAAGAGGAAAGATGGGGGCATAGTGATGTTTGTAAACAACAGATGGTGTAACCTAGGGCACATCAAGGTAAAAGAGCAGTGCTGCACCAGAGACATTGACATTAACTTATTGCCATAACTGTTGAAGCGACCTCTGTCAGAACTATGTCACCGCCCACTTTCATACAATAATCCAATCCCCATTTTCCACATAACCGCAGTTTTGAAAAAAAAAAAGGAGTTGCTAAAATCGACTGACCCTTTTTCTGACTGACTGACCGACTGACTGACTGACTGACTGACTGACTGACAGGTCTCTGTTATTGTAAGTACCCAGGTAAATACTGTACATATTCGCCTTATTAAATGGTTGTCTGCGCTAAGAGACGCTATTCCAGGTATGCAACATTTTAATTTCCTGTTTTGATTTTGTTGAAAGATCCATGGTAGAACCCGGAACGGACATCTGAGTGTACTTTGAGTTGCGGGAAAAAACACTGGATTGAACTGAACCTTGCTGGATTGAAGCGACTGCAATTGTCATGAAGACAGGGGATGGATGATGGGGAAATGCACAGTTTCCATCATTCGGGTAAATGGAGGATGAGCCGGATCCCCTGTTATATTTAGAAAAGTGTAATGATTTTCTGGCTTTGAATCCACTTACTGAGGAGGAATTGATGGCTACCTTGAGGAATGTCCTTCATGGAACAGCAAGAGACTGGTGGGTGTAATGGGCTAATGGAGGACCCAATTGCAGTGCCGGCCGATTTCTGGGGAGTATGGGACAACGGACAACCGGAGCAACACTGTGCTGTACTGAGCAGAGAGCCGGCTCAGAAGGAGTTAGTGTGAGGAGAGCGGATCGAACGCGGAAATCACTGACAGATTTCGGCGAGATTGAAATTACTCTCGGAGGAGGAATGTGCTCTTTGGAACCACTGAGGCGGTAAGATCTGCACACCCTCAGACACAGGGCTTGGACAGAAGGAGTAGTCAGGGACAGGCGAGGTCAGACACCGGAGATCAGCCTGGAGAAGAACGCTGGAGTTTGGCACGACGCAAAGACAATCTGGCAACTGGGAACAATGATAGCGTGGCTTAAATACCCTCCAGATGAACCTAATAGGCTAGGTGTGCAGATGGGCAGGTATGGGGCGTGGCTGAAGAGCTTCAGCACAGGTGAGTGCTATGCAGGACTGTGACAGGTGGGCTGTGGTTCGTTTAAAGACACATACATGGTCAGACTTTCAGGGAAAGTTCCATGCTGCCTTTTTATCTGAGGACTACAGGGATGAATTGGCTGAGAGAGTAAGGAAAAGAGTTCAAGGTGATAGCGAAAGCATCCGAGACTTCGCTTATATGTACCACTCCTTGTGTAAGAGGTGGAAGCCAGATATACAGGAGGCTGCAGCACTGAAGATTATTTTCAGGAACATTAATCCATACATGGCAAGCCAGCTCCAGGGCAGAGTTTCTACAGTGGATGAACTGGTGAGACTGGGACAGCAACTAGAAAAATACACAGCAAGGCAGTTTCATTATGATCACAGAAAAAAGTTGTGAAACAAAAGGAAAAAGACAAACTGGATGTGTTGGATAATGTTGGATAACAATTCCCCACAACCAAAAAAACAATACCCCACATGTGGTTTATTGCTGGAGGTGTAAAGACAGTCATGCTCCATATTCATGCCTAAATTATAATCAGTCTAAGAAAGCCAAGCCCACGTACCAGTCCCACTCCCAGCAACCCCATCCACAGCCCTCCCAATCTGGAGGTCAACCGGGTCGTTCTCGTACCGTGACAGTTGAAAATACCAGTAACTATAAGATTGACATCATTGTCACTTCTTGATGTTGGACTTCTTGGGTTTCTCGAACACTGCCTGTTCTGCTCCCAAAAGAGGAGGTGCGAAGGAGTCTGCAGGGGGACAAGAACCTTATCTGGATGAAAGCATATCTGACTCAGACATCGAGCCCAGTTCCAAACCTGCTCAACAATCTACCAAGAACGCAATTCTGAAAAACCATACACCTTTGGATCAACTATTGCACCTTACCCTTGGTCGGGGCGCTGAATCTGGAGGGGGCTGAGTCTGGAGACTGGGAATGGGCAAATGAACTATACCAGTTTTTCAACAGATTTGATTCTACCCCCATTCCTCCCCTTACCCACCTGAGCCCAGCACTTATGACTTCTCACCCCCTCACTCCCCCTCACAGCACCCTCTTCAGACTACATTCACTTCTCCCCATATCACTCTACAGGATACCTAGGTGTTCACCTCAACAACAAACTGGACTGGACAAATAACACAGATGCCCTGTACAGGAGGGGCCAAAGTCATCTGCACCTGTGAAGAAGACTGAGGTCTTTTGGAGTATGTAGTTCACTGTTATGACTCTGTGGTGACATCAGTTTTCTCTGCAATTGTCTGCTGGGCCTGTAGGAGCTCTGAGAAGGTCAGGAAAAGACTGCTCAGGAGAGCTTGCCCTGTCCTGGACTGCCCTTTGGACACCATTGAGGAGGTGGGTGACAGGAGGATGTTAGCCATGCTGACATGAACAACCCATCCCACCCTCTGCATGAGATGGTCGCGGGCTTAAGCACCCCCTTCAGTAACAGACTGCTGCGTCCAGTCTGTAGGAAAGAACGCTACCGCAGTTCCTTAATTCCTATATCTGTCACACTGTTTAACTCCAGCATCATGTAACGTAGCACTGTGTTAATGCCGTCTTTCTCAATTCTACATCATAAACCCATTTTTGATTTGCACTACTGTTATGATGCTAATATCTGCTCACATTTATCCATTTCACCTGCTGCAATTTCTAAAGTTGTATATTTCTCTCAACTGTGCAATAACACTATTTATTATCCATATTGGCAACTATATTTTTATAAACTGTATATTTTGTGCATAAACATAGACCTACATTTTCTCAAGTGAAATAGTTTTTTTTTGGTGCAATACTATTTCTCAAGTGCAAAACAATATTATGACAATGTCATGACAGTAGTTAGTTTTCTCATAAGACTACTAGCAACTTTTTATGGCAGTAGGATTCTTTGGCATTTACAATTTATTATAATCTGTACAAATGTACATATAAACAGGTTTTTTTTCTATTCTGTACCTTGTATACTTTTATATTTTTATTTTGACCTCTTTATGCCAGTGTTTTTTCTTTTTGTAACTTACTGTCTATAATGACTAAATTTGCCCGGTGTGGGATCAGTAAAGTCTTATCTTATATTATCTTATATTTGAGCATTATTTTTATTTTGACCTCTTTATGCCACTGTGCTTTCTTTTTGTAATTTGCTGGCTGTAACGACTAAATTTTCCTGGTGTGGGATCAATAAAGTCCTATCATTTCTTATCTTACCTTATCTTATATTTGAGCATTATTTTACATTTAGAAAGTTGAACAATAAAGGGTTGAATCCAAACATTGACTGTTGCAGAGATTTTTTATCACAACTCCTATGAACAAATAACAATCAATAATACTTGTACAATAATTAGTGCTGTCAAAAATATTGCGTTATTAAGGAGTTAACACAAATCAATTTTAACTGCGTAATTTTTTTATCGCGCGATTAACGTTCTTTTTGACCTAGTGAAGGTTACAAAAACTACAGGATCCGATTGTAAGCCGGAAACAAAACAATAGGCACGCCCCATGCATGTTTTGGTCTTGCCTGCTCGCTAGCTGTGAAAGTGTAGGCGGATGTCAAGTGCGAAATGCCAAAATGGATGCGAACAAGATTCTGAATAGAAAGTTTCGTTTCAAAAAGTTGCCAGATGGGTCGACTGACAAGACCAAAGTTTGGACAGAGGCATATGGATACCGCAACTAAAAACGAGCTTACTGCAGCCATAGCCATGTAATGTTCATTCTTTCTGGAGAGAAATAAGAGGCTGGGTTGATAAGCCTCTGGTGAATAAATAGAAGAGCATCATAGTCTGACTGCTTGTATGTTCAAAGGAAACTTAAGAAAGGAAAGTTTAAGCCATGGTTTAACTGCACTATAGCCTGAGTCCTAGTTTACAATGATGTGCACTTTGTAACTTTATCTTGTATCACCCTGTTTTGATCCCTTGGAAAGGGTTGTTGAAGGGGCTTTTTTGTAACCAAGCATTTATTTTTTTTGTCATCTGTTTATTGACAGTGTTAAATTGTGTGAGATTTGATTCATTCAAATGTCAATGACTGCTCAAAATGAGAATGTTAGTGTGAAATATAACACTACACATTGTTTTCAATAAAAAACATTTGCACAAAGCAAGCCTATCCACTTTTCCATGTTGATAACAGTATTAAAATGATAATTAATGGGACATTTAGAATAGATAAAAATGTGCAATTAATTTGCGATTAATTGCAAGTTAACTATGACATTTATGCGATTAATCGCGATTAAATATTTTAATCCATTGACAGCACTAATAATAATACAAATACAATAACAAGCATCTATAGACACCAGCTACTACAATAACCAGCATGAAATAGCAAGCAAGCAAGTCGTGTGTATGTGCATGTGTGTGTGTGTGTGTGTGTGTGTGTGTGTGTGTGTGTGTGTGTGTGTGTGTGTGTGAGAGAGAGAGAGAGAGACAGAATGAGATCAAGAAGGCAAGATGGTGGATGTGACCATGTGAGTGGCCATGTCACGCAGAATTCAAGAAGGCAGGTTTGACAGCAAGTTAAATAGAGAACTGAGATGCAAGATTGAAATGTAATTCATGTCTATGTGACAAAAATATGCCATAGAGCCAAGGTGAGGTATACTATCTGTGTGTTTAAGGGGTGTGTGTGTGTGTGTGTGTGTGTGTGTGTGTGTGTGTGTGTGTGTGTGTGTGTGTGTGTGAATGCATGTAAAGGCATGTGGATGTGTGCGTGTGCAAAAGAGAGAGAAGGAAGATCACACAGCAATGAAGAAGAGTTCCTAATTGGCACAGAAAAATGCAATTACTCTTTATCACCTAGAAGCTGAGCATGCAAACTCTGATTCATCAGCCATGGCCCTGCTCTTGTAACCAATAAAGTGCAGCTTGCTGGCTTTACAGACAGTGGCCGAAACTAACACAAGCACAGTTCAATGACACTGGAGAACACAATCAATGTAATGTGTTCGAAAAAAACAGAAAAAAGCAGCAATCTCAATGACTGGTATTTCAAACAGCAACAACAGGACTTGGTGGTCTGTTAATTTCACAACAAAACAGTAAAGCTTATAAAACAATAAAACTTACAGTAACATACTATTAATGACCTACCTTTGCCCAGACAATAGCCTCTTACTTAAGATTGCTTCGGGAACAATTAACATGTTTTTGTCTGTCTTGGAGGTCTGGCTGAGTTTTCAGGTTCAGCCAATTGCAGAACTGTAGAACCACTTTCTCGGCAGTTGGGGAAGCAGCGACAGTCGACTTCATTGAAAGAACGCTGTGTGTAGAATTTATCCTTCTCTTACTTGAGGGAAATGGGATGTGAAAAGATGAGGTTGCTGGTTGCACAGTGATCTATCTTATGATCCGAATGTGTTCTTTTTTGCCTTATTATTTTATCATTTTTCTTTATTTTTGTTCTCTTTGCAAAGCATTTTTTTTGTTTGTTTTTTTTGAGTGTCTTGACAAGTGCTATATAATTATAATGTATTATTATTATAATTGTTCACAGCACAGTCTGGTACTCATCCAGCAAGTTGGGGAATATTTGCCCTCATAGCCAAACGTTTACACACGTTTAATTAGAAACGGCCTACCTCGTATAGGAACTTGATGTTGTGAAAACAGGTGCAATGGAGAGGCAAAAGCAATACAACCGTTAAAAAGGGAATGGTTTTGCATGTAGTGGCCACAGACAATTGCTCTGTCCTTATCCGTCATGACTGATTCTTATCTAGTTTTGAGTTCTGTTAGTGGCCTTGTCACTACTGGTAGCATGAGGCGGTACCTGCAGCCTAGTCAGGTTGCACAGGTAGTTCAGCTCCTCCAGGATGGCATATCCATCCTGGAGGAGCTCCCAACACAGGAGTCTCCCAACACAGTTCATTCCACAAAGAGGGCTGGCCAGGGCTGTAGAAGGGCATCAACCCAGGAGCAGGACCAGGTATCTGCTCCTTTGTGTGAGGAGGGACAGGAGGAGCACTGCCAGACCCCTACAAAATGACCTCCAGCAGGCTACTGGTGTGCATGTTTCTGACCAAACTGTCAGAAAGAGACTCCATGAGGGTGGCATGAGGGCCCGACGTCCTTTAGTGCAGTGATTCTCAACTGGTGGGTCGTGACCCATTTTTGGGTTTTGGGACAAGTTTTCAGTGGATCGCAGGCCTCTGCCTGGGCAAAAATGTTAAGAAAAAATCCTGTGCTTTCATTTTGAAGGGGATTTTTTTATGCAGCGGAGTGCATAAAATTTTTTATGAAATTTTTTTTCCTCGATTTGGGTCGTGGCTTGTCATTAAGGGGTGATGGTGGGTCCCAAAGCCAGACCAGTTGAGAACCACTGCTCTAGTGGGATCTGTGCTCACAGCCCAGCACCGTGCACCAGAATTGGCAGGTCTGCCACTCGCACAGATGAGAGCAAGTGGGGGGAGGCAGGCAGGCCTCTGGGGAGGCATATCCTTGGAGGGTCGCACACAACTCCATATCATAGCCATTGAGAATACAGGTATACAGACAGTTCAAGACAAAAAAGATATTCAGATGACCAAATTCGAAATAATTTTTTAGCCTGTGCTTTCCTTAAGAAAGGTTTTGACATATCGTAATATATCTGAGAGCAGAAGATCACCAACAGGTTTCCAGCCACTCATAACTACCAAATTTTAAAAATCTTGAGTAAGTGGGGAGAATGTACTGAAGAAAATCACATCAGCAGTGCAGAGGGAATAGTGTTTCCTGCTTTACATTGTGTGTTCAACAAAGTCATACTTGTAAAATGTGGGATTGCTCCCACATTGAATTCCTTTGAAAATCTGCTGGCAAAAGGCTGCACAGTGGCGCAGCAGGTAGTGCGCGTGCCTCACAGCAAGAAGGTCGCAGGTTCGATTCCCGGGTCGGGCCTCTCTGTGTGAAGTTTGCATGTTCTTCCCGTGCATGCGTGGTTTCTCTCCGGGCACTCTGGCTCCCACAGACCAAAAACATGCTCATTAGGTTAATTGGTAGCTGTAAAATTGCCCCTAGGTGTGAGTGTGAATGGTTGTGTGTATGTGCCCTGCGATCGGCTGGCGACCGGTTCAGGGTGTACCCCGCCTCTCGCCTGAGATAGGCTCCGGCCCCCCCCGCGACCCCGAAAGGGATAAGCGGCATAGAAAATGGATGGATGGATTATTGCCAAGAATGGCTGCATGTGACAGTAAATTCCCTATTTGCAAAACTGAATAAAACTGACTTGTCTCAGCACACACGGTAAGGACAATGGAGAGATTATTGAACTTGCATTATTTTGTCAGGTTATTTTTAAGAAGTAAGAAAGGTTTCTATGCATACACAGTAATATATATTTTTTCTCTGCCTGCCTTGCTTCTAGCCAATGAAAAGTCTTTATGCGGGTGATGGCTCACCCCAGGAACCAGGGCAAGGCCCATACTTCTCAGATGGGCGACGCCGGGTGGACTACATGCTGGCATACCACATCCAGAAGCCCGCCAGCATCCGGCGCCAGTCGTCCAGGTTTGGCAACAACAACCTCATCCAGCGGCTTCGGCGTAGTCTAAGCATCAGAAGCAGCCGAGCCCAGCTGCAGCCAAAAGAAGACCCAGAGATTGCTGCCCAAGAGCAACGATCTGACTATCATGAGGATGACAAGCGCTTCAGGCGGGAGGAGTTTGAGGAAAACCTCTTGGAGACGGGGCTGGAGCTGGAAAAGGATGAAAGGGTGAGGGGCTGGTGGCGGCCGAGGCAGGGTGGGGGTTTACTGTGGGAAACCTGTAAAGCTAATTGTGTTGCTGTATTTTGACAATTGACCTTTTGTCATTGATGCTTTGCCTGTCAAACTTTCCACTGCACTATACGTGTGCAGCTTACAATGATGGCAAATTTAATATGTGAAATTCTTAATAATTAAAAATAATCCTTGCTAAAATACTGATGCTAAGCTGCAGTCCCAGAGAAGCCAAGGAGCTGGCTTTCATAGTATGATATTTGAGTAAGTTTTTGAACTTATGTCTTAAATTTGTTCTTGAGAAAGATAAAAAAAAAGGTAGTCAGTCAGATTCATGATGGGTTCTCAAACCTTAGAATATTACACACTTCACACACGCTCCTGTATTGATGAATTTCATTGTCCTCGTATGACAGCGCATACCAGTCATTCCTAGTAAGCACCCAATCGTCATAAAATGGCATGGGTCTGCAAGGCTGTGAGCACGCAAAAAATCTCACACAGAAATTGAAAAAAACGTTGAGAGAATAGCCAAGAATGCCCAAAAGAAATTCTAGACAGTGGAGCACTGTCTAGAAGAAAAACCTCAATAGTTCTGAAGTGGAGGTGGTGCTGCAGGAAATGAGCTGTCATATTTAATAGCATCAGTATTGGATATAAAATAACACACAAAATATGCATGGGATACTATTACATGTTGAGTGAATGCCATATGCACAACTGATGAAGTAAAAAAGAAATGCTTTGCTCTCAAATCTGAGGCCAAAAAAAGGTCATTGTAAGCTTCACAGCATTCAATCGTTCGCAACTGGACTTTGTCAGTTTGTCTTGGAAGACGTTTTGCCTCTCATCCGAGCAGGCTTCATCAGTTCATGCCCATCAGACTAGATAGGATAGCTCTAGTCTAATGAAATTGTGTTAGATTCAAGTATTTATCCTCTGAGTGAGGCCAACCCCCAAAACCAAGGATGGTGTCACTCTATTGTGAGGCAAACGATCCCCCATTAAGGCGGGGTAGGGTGCAACCCTTGGGTGTCAAGAACAGTCGTCTGCCTCGTTAGTGTCCCATTCTTGTCATTGGGAGGCTCCTTGAGCCATGTGTGTATGGCTTTGTTTTTTATTTTCAGAGGCAAAATTTTTGAATCTCTTTGAAAGAGATGAAAGGACAGCATTGTATGTGGGAGATAGGTGGTGTCTCAGACCTCCCCCTCTGTTCAGAGACAGTTTTTCAGCCTTGACATAGATGGCTTCTCTCACTCCTCTTTCAAACCATCTGTCTTCTCTGTCCAGAATATGCACATTTTTATCCTCAAAGGAGTGTGCTTCCTTCTTGAGGTGCAGGTAAACAGCTGAGTCTGGACCTGAAGAGTTAGCTCTTCTGTGTTGTGCCATGCGTCTGCTCAGTGGCTGTTTTGTTTCCCCAATATATGTCTGTGCATTCCTCACTGCACTGGACTGCATACACCAGATTGTTCTTCTGATTATGAGGTGTCCGGTCTTTGGGGTGCACCAGCCTTTGTCTGAGAGTGTTCCCAGGTTTGAAATGTACCGGGATGTTGTGTTTGTTAAAGATTCGCCTGAGTTTCTCTGATACACCAGACACATATGGAACGACAATGTTACGTCGTCTGTCTCTCTTTTCTTCTTCTGTCACCCTGTTCTTTCTGGAAGCGGCTGAACTTTTCACAAAAGACCAGCTGGGATTACCACAGGTTTTGAGGGCATACCTCAGGTGTTTGTGTTCCTTGTCCCTGGCCTGTTGGCTAGTTGGAACATTATCAGCTCTGTGTTGGAGAGTTCTGATAACACCTAGTTTGTGTTCCAGTAGGTGATGTGAGTCAAAAAGGAGGTACTGGTCTGTGTGAGTAGGTTTTCTGTAAACCCCAATATGGAGGCTCCTGTTCTCTCCAATGTGGACATCAAAAAAAAAAAGGCAAACACATGTCCTTGACATCCTCTCGAGTGAATTTGATGTTCTTGTCCACTGAGTTAATGTGCTTGGTGAAGGCTTGCACTTCTTGGCTTTGGATATTTACCCATGTGTCATCCACTTATCTGTACCAATGACTTGGTGTTGTTCCTTTGAAAGAGTTCAGGGCCGTTTTTTCCATGTTCTCCATGTATAGATGAGCCACAATGGGGGATACTGGTGAACCCATCGCACACCCATGTTTTTGCCTGTTAAACCTCCCCCTAAATTGAAAATAGGTGGTTTTTAAGCAGAGTTCCAGTAAATGGCATATTTGCTCCGGGTTAAGGGTAGTTCTGTTCTGCAAAGTGTTGTCTTGTAACAACTACCGCATCACTGTTTCCACTGCATCCTGAGTTGGAATGCATGTGAACAACGATGTGACATCGAAGGAAACCATTATTTCTGATGGGTCTAGTTTTAAGTCCCGGACCTTATTTACAAAGTCCATTGAGTTCTGGATGTGGTGTGGCGTTTTGCCAACCAGTGGTGCTAAGAGGTTGGCCACAAACTTAGCAATGTTGTATGTTACAGAGTTGATGCTGCTGACAATAGGTCTGAGAGGCGCTCCTTCTTTGTGTATTTTCGGGAGTCCATAGATGCCCGGGATGGACTCTTGTGGGTATAACCGGTGATATTGCAAATGGTCAATGGCTCCTTCTTTCTGTAATCTTTGCAGATATTCTATGGTTGTTCCCTTGTACCCGCTGGTTGGGTCTCGTTTCAGGCATTCATATGTGTTACTGTCATTGAGGAGTGAAAGAATCTTGTCTTGGTAATCATTTGTGTTTAGAATTACCGAGCATCTCCCTTTGTCTGCTGGCAAGATTGTGATGTTTTCGTCCTTGCTCAGTGATGTCATGGCTTTTCTTTCCTCATAGGTGAGGTTAGAACAGGGAGGTATAGCATTGGAGAGAGCTGCCGACACTTTCAACCTGAGCTGTTCACCTTCTGTTTCTTTTAGGTTGTTTTTCTTTATAGCTGACTCTGTTGCCGTGATCAGATAAACTATTGGGACTTGTTGTGGTGTCATGGCAAAATTCAATCCTTTAGCTAAAACCTCCTTCTCCGACTGGGTAAGTACTCTGTCAGACAAATTTTCAACCCATCTATTCTGTAACTCATTTTGTGTTGAGTCTTCACTTTTTTGCCTCCAGGTGAGCAATTGCATATTGGAAGTGTTATGTCTTTACTGCAAGTTCTGAAATTTCTTTGTTTGTCTGTCTTCAGTTTTGTTGTGCTGGGCAAGTTGGGCTTTCAATGTGAATTCTATGACTTTCGTACAGACATCTTCAGGTAGTGATGACATAAGTTTGTGCTGTAGGTTGTCAAATTTCACTTTCAGGCTTTCAATGGTGAAACTGACCTGCCTTACTCTCCAGTGGCAGATGCAGAACGTGACAGATGGGCGGGCGTGGATTAAGTCTGGGCGGGCCTGATCACCACTTCGCCAAAATTGAAGTGTGCGTGTGCTGACGCACGCACACACACACCAAAGCCACCACACATCTAGTATTTGATCAATTACGTGCGGCTTGAATGGAAAAAAAGTTGAGAAAAAAACAACAACAACAACAACAAAAAAGCCCAAAGCAGCTCGCTCTCTGGCTCTAATTGTTTACTTCAAACCGACACATCACTACTGTGTTACGGTAGAAAGTGTTCAGCACCTACCTAATAGGGGGTTTGGGGATTAATCCGCCGGCGCAGCAGTATTTTCGAGCGGCGCAAGCAGGCGCACGGCGCATTTTGTATTTTGGCAAACCGAGGTGTACAGAGGTGCGCCAGGATGGGCGTTGTGGCGCAGTAGGGGGGAGGTGTCGGCATAATGAGCCAGCCTGCGCCGGCGGCGTAAAAGTGCGCTGAAAGCTCGCCACCTCAGACCTGGTCAACTCTGTCAGCCAGCGGCGCAAGTGGATTTTCGTAAACCGACGGAGTCGTGCGCTCATGTCACCAACACCTCACAGTCAGGTTTCCACAGTGTCTGGCATTTCACTGCGATCAATTATTAGCAACAATCGCAGTTCAATGCAACTGTCTGAGTCAGCGCATACAGTCAGACCTAAATTTATATATTTTGATCCGTATCTCCTGTGACCACATCGAAAGCGCGTTCGGCACGCGTAATGGTCACTCAACCTGACTAAATGTACACAGGTGACACAGGGATGTCTGGTGATCTGTGACTCAGATTGCCTGGTGACAAACGTGTATGCCACTTTCCCCGGGTCGGCACATGACTCGTTCATCGTGGCGAATTCTAGCATCCCTACAGTCTCTCAGGGGGACACCCCTCTGGATGGGTGGCTGCTAGGTGAATAATCAGGTCAATAATTAGCAACAGCAATGATTCAATGCAACTGTCTGAGTCAGCACATACAAGCGCGTTTGGCACGCGTAATGGTCACCCACCCTGACCGAATGTACACAGGTGAAACAGGGATGCGAACTAATCGGTTAACGTCGCTGTGGCAACCAGAAATAGCCGTGGCATCCTACAGAGCATATATACTGCATCTATCTCAGAGCACTCGAGAGACAGAGAGACAGACACATGGAAAAAACGGAAGTGATGATCGTTTTCCGCTATTACGCACGTCATTTCATTCCAAATACAAATGTTATCATTGTAATGCTTACCGTTATTTACAAAGATGGAGTACATCATTGCTTTGAGGAGGAGGAGCAGGAGGCCGAGGATTTACCATCTAAGGACCTCATATTTAGACATCAGAATCAGAATCAGAATCAGAAGTCCTTTATTTATCCCGAGGGGAAATTGTTTTTGTTGCAGTGCTCCTTACAAGAATAGAATTAGAATAAAATTAGAAAAGAAAGAAAAGAGAGAGAACTATATATATAAAAAGCAAATATAAAAACAAAATATTTATATTGAGAATATATATATAAACAAAATATACCACAAAATATAGAACAGAATATAAAACAATATATATATACTGAGAAAAAATAAACAGTATATACAAACGGGTGTGCAAAGTAATACGGGTGTCAGGAGACATGAGTGACGTCAGTCTCCTGGAAACTTGCCACGCGCCTCGCTAGCGGCGTTCCTAAAGGTGAGGCGAGGAGCTGCTGTGATTGGTGAAGATTTGACTCGGCTGTGTCAAACCCACTCTACGAGTTCTCCCCCCCCCTTTCCGAGTTGTGCCGCTGGGTGGGACTGAGATGAGAAGGAGGAGGAGATCCGCCAGCGGCGCAGTGCACGTAAATACCTAAGTCTGCGCCACCACGCCCCATCGGCGCAGCAGACCTGACTTTGCACTGCGCCTGCGCTGCACAGGCGGCGGAGTCGAAAATAGAGCCCAGTGTATGTGTGTGGCAGCACCAGAGAAGCGAGTTTTTCATAATATCAAACTTTATTTCTATAGCACTTTTCATACATATTAAAATGCAACACAAAGTGCTTCACAGGATTTAAAAACAATATAAATCAAAATAAAGCAACAATAAAATCCCATCCCTCCCACCCTCCGTATGTACAAACACCCACCCTCAACTACATGCATACACACACGCACATACATACACACACACACACACACACACACACACACACACATACACATTCTTACTGCAGACAATAGCAGGGGTAACGAGACATGACAGGGCACTAATGACTGAGGAGAATGCCACCTTTGGGGTCGTCCACACCGAGAGACATCAGGAACTGTGAGCACAGGGGGCACCCGCACCCGGGCCCACCCGAGCCCGACAAGACCGGTGGACCCCACACCAAGGTAGGGAGTCCCCCAACCAGCCGGGCCAAGAGGGCCCGAGGACAGCGCCCCCTGCAACAGATCAGACACATCTCTCAGTGTGGAGGACCTGCCGAGGAAACACTGGAATTAAAAAATAAATAAATAAATAAATAAATAAAATAAAATAAAATAAAATAAAATAAAATAAAATAAAATAAAATAAAAATTTAAAAGAAGAAAAGTTCATAAGACAATAAGTAAAATAATACAACATATAAAACATGAACATTGAATGAAATAAGAGTAGTAAAGGAAATAAATAGTAAATAAACTATAAATGAAAGCTATAGATAAAATATAAATAAACTGAGTAAATGAAATAAATAGTAAATAGTCATGTCGTTAAAACATACAACTAAAATATGATAAGAAGCCTGATTAAAGGAATGAGATAATCAAACATATCAATTTAAAGCCTGATTAAAAAAGTGAGTCTTGAGCCTCTTTTTAAAGACATCAACAGTCTCTGCGGCCCTGAGGTTCTCCGGCAGGCTGTTCCACAGTCGGGGGCCATAATGACTAAATGCCGCCTCCCCGTGTGTTTTAGTTCTTACTTTTGGTATGGTTAAGAGGCTGGAGCCGGAGGACCTCAGGGTCAGCGAGGGTTGATATGGTAAAAGTAGGTCAGATAAATAAGAAGGCCCGAGACCGTTAAGACATTTGAAAACTAATAAAAGAACCTTAAAATCTATCCTGAAACACACGGGGAGCCAATGCAGCGATTTTAAAACTCGTGTAATGTGCTCCCGCCCTCTGGTCCTTGTCAGCACGCGAGTGACTGAGTTCTGTAGTAATTGAAAATTTGAGATACTCTTTTTGGGAAGACCAGAGAGCAGGGCATTACAATAATCTAAGCGACAAGAGATAAAAGCATGCATCAGCACCTCCGTGCTGGCCTGAGAGAGAAACGGGCGGACTCTGGCTACTTTTATTTTGATGTGTGGAATAAAAGTAAGCTCAGAGTCAAAAATCACGCCCAGACTTTTTACAGAATGTGTTGGTTTCAGATCTTGTAGTTTTGGTAAAAGTTTCTCTCTCTGGCCTTCAGGACCAATGACTAAGACTTCTGTTTTGTCCTGATTGAGCTGAAGGAAATTTTCTGCCATCCATGACTTGATGTCTAAAATACAGTTAAAAAGGGCATCAATAGGCCCTGTGTCATCAGGAGACACGGCAATGTACAGTTGCGTATCATCAGCATAACTATGGAAGCTGATGCCGTGCCTCCTGATGACGTCCCCGAGGGGTAGCATGTACAGATTAAAAAGAGTTGGACCTAAAATTGACCCCTGGGGAACCCCACACTTGATCTCATGGGTACCTGAGGAACATGCATCCCAACTTACAAAGAAGTGTCGGTCAGTGAGGTATGAGACGAACCAGTTAAAAGCAGTACCTGAGAGGCCGACCAGGTGCCTCAGTCTGTTTAATAAAATGTGATGGTCTACTGTATCAAAGGCGGCAGTTAGATCCAGTAGTACCAAGACTGTGAGCTTGTGTTTATCTAAGTTGCATCTGATATCATTTAGAATCTTTAATAGAGCTGTCTCAGTACTGTGGTTCATCCTAAAACCAGTCTGATACCTTTCTAAAATGTTCTTTTTATTTAAAAAATCATTTACTTGGTTAAAAATCAGTTTTTCTAAAATTTTACTTAAAAAAGGTAAGTTGGATACAGGTCGGTAGTTATTAAGAATATTGGGGTCTAAATTGCTCTTCTTCAGAAGGGACTTCACCACCGCCGTTTTAAAGGAGGCAGGGAAGACCGTCTGAAGAGAGCAATTCACCATGTATAACAGCTGTTCCATAGAGCATTTTAAAAAACGGTGTGGGAATTGGATCTAAAAGGCAGGTTGTGGGGTTTACCTGGGAGAAAACTCGACCAAGTGTCCTTGCGTCAACCAGGGCAAAACTCTCCAGTGTTTCCTCAGGTAATACCTGTGATCCAGACGTATTGGTAGTTAAAACCTGTTGAGATAAAAGACTGGATCTGATGTTATCAATTTTGCACCTGAAGTGGTCTGCAAAGTCTTCACACAGGGTATTTGTTATTGTCTTATGAGGTCTATTAAAATGACTGTTTATTAAAAGATCAATTGTGGAGAAGAGAAATTTGGGATTATTTTTGTGGTCAGAGATTAGCTTTTTGAAGTGAGAAATTCTTGCCTGTTTAATGGTGTTATTGTAAGTTTTGAGGTGATGACGTAAAATTTCATAGTGGACTGTCAGTTCTGATTTTCTCCATTTCCTCTCAGCACTCCTGCAGTTTCTTTTCAGATACTTAATATCTTCATTTCTCCATGGAGGTGTAGGTTTTTTTCCTAATTGTTTTTGTTAAAAGAGGAGCCACTGAGTCCAGCGTTGACTTCAGATTACTGTTGAAATTGTCAACGATAAAATCACAGGGTGCTGGTAAAATCTCTGCAGGAGTGCTCTGTAAAATCTGGATAAAATTTGCAGCCACTTCAGGGAGTTAGGTAGCGTTTCCTCACTATTCTCACTGGTGCCTCCCGCTGAATAAAACTGGCAATGTTAAAAAACACACATGAGTGATCGGACACAGCCAGATCCACAACAGAGGACACCCCCACAGACAGGCCATAAGTTATGATCAGGTCCAGGGTGTGCCCCCTGCTGTGGGTCGGCTGTGTAACGTGCTGTTTAAAATTCATACAGTTTAAGAGGTTTAAAAATTCTCTGGATACTGGGTCTGAGTTGTTGTCAATGTGTAGATTAAAATCACCAGCTATTAAAATCCTGTTGTAGGTGGTGTGAATGATTGATAAGAACTCACTGGTAAAAGAGGATGAATACTGGGGTGGTCTGTAGACCATTATGCAAAGAATAGGGGGACTGCTAAAAACAAAGGCATGGTGCTCAAATGATGTAAAACTGTTAAAAGGAACTGCATTTGCAGACATTGTAGTTCTAGTGATAGATGCAGTGCCGCCTCCCTTTTTGCCCCCCCTAGTAGAGAATAAAAAGTTAAAATTTGGTGGGGAAGCCTCAGTGAGAACAACAGGTGCGTCAGTGCTGAGCCATGTCTCTGTAAGGAGAATACCATCTAGGTTTTTGTCTAAAATTAAGTCATTTATGATAAAAGATTTGTTTAAAAGAGAGCGCACATTCAGCACAGCCAATTTGATAGCTGTGCTGAATGTGCACTCATCATGATGTTTTAAAGAAATGGTAAAAACAGTGCTGGGTCTAAAAACAGTCTTGGGCTTTGAATGTCTGTGTGAAGTGATTGATGTAATGATGTGAATGTCCTGAGGTTTCGGTGGAGAAGAGGGGGTTACTGCCAGGAAGGTGTGCATGGTGTGGGTGAAACATGTAGTGGGTGAGGGTGAGGGCGAGTGTGGAGCAGAGTGCTTGTGTGTATGAGTCATACCCGTTAGTCAGGAGGTGGCTGAAGTGCAGGACCGGACAGTGAGGTCAATGTTGACTGATAAAAGCCATAAACCCTCCTGGTTGGGGTGTAGGTTGTCCCGTTTACATAACTGCGACATAGCTGGGATATAACTGCGAAAATCGTTTTTTTTTTGTTTGTTTGTTTGTTTTTTTTATTTGAATTTCTGATTGGGCGAGCAAGCTGTCAATCTTGGCGGGCGTACCGCCGTCCATGCCCGCCGTACCTCCGCCCCTGTTACTCTCACATTCAGCAGTTGTTTTTGAGCCTTTTCCAGGATTTTGTCATGTCAGAACTCAAATGTGTGCAAGTGTGCTCTTTCTGTTTTTACCTAAACAAATCCCAAATAAGAAAATCTTGGTGAATGTCAGTTGTTTTAAGAAAGACATTTTCTACTTAAAAACAGTTGGTAAATGAGGCCCATTATTCTTGAATTGCGGTGTAGAAACAGTTATTCGTGTAGCCTGAGTGTCGAGTAGCCTGATGTATGTATGAAAGGGAAAAATGTATGATCAGCCAGCTGCACGGTGGCGCAGCAGGTAGTGCGTGTGCCTCACAGCAAGAAGGTCGTAGGTTCGATTCCTGGGTCGGGCCTTTCTGTGTGAAGTTTGCATGTTCTGCCCGTGCATGCGTGGGTTCTCTCCGGGTACTCCGGCTCCGGCACAGACAAAACATGCTCATTAGGTTGATTGGTGACTCTAAATTGCCCCTAGGTGTGAGTGTGAGTGTGAATGGTTGCGTGTATGTGCCCTGTGATCGGCTGGCGACTGGTCCAGGGTGTACCCCGTCTCTCGCCTGTTGACAGCCGAGATAGGCCCCCCCGCGACCCCGAAAGGGATAAGCGGCATAGATGGATGGATGGTAAGATCAGCCATATTTTTTTTAAACAAACAGTGGGTTTCACTGAGACGCTTGTTCATATTATATATTATATCATATATAACAGTTTTCAATTTTTAGTTTTTTTAAACTATAACCTCACAAACTAATGCAATTAGTTAATAATTAGTTAATAATAACTTGTCCTTGGAAGTAAAACGCTAAGTTACAACTGTAGGTTGTAAGCTTGTTAGCTAGATGCTAATGTTTGCAGCTTACATTAGAATTTTATGTGTGTCTTTGGTTTAAGCTTTTACCCCTTTTCTTAAGACACCACCAAAGTCCAAGCTCTTTAAATGCAGAATATTACTCTTGAAATAGCCCTGAGCACAAAACTTTGGGGTATGCAGGAAACCAAACCTTCACTAACCCCCTGTTCGTAGTTAAGAATGAATGTGCTAGAGAACGTGATAATGCTATCCTATATAACATGTGGCAGGTCTCAGGACAGATTAAGTTCATTTGACTGATAGTGGAGATTTGACAGGACTGGAACTTCTTGGCATTTGTTTGTTTGAGAGAGTTACTGTAGAATTAAATTCCATTTCCATGTCTTTGCCAGATCAATCACCCTGCTATTATCAATGTAATGAATTTTGCACTATAGAACAGGGGCTACTTGCAACAAAATAGTCATCTGTTATTTATGAGCTAAAGATACAGATACAGTTATAATCAAAGTCATACAAGAGTCAATCAAATCAGTATGTCTCTCCACCTGATGCAATGATGGAGTTTAACGTGTATGAAAAGGCAGAAGAAGAGACGTTCAACAATGGTTGAATTTTAGCAGCAGCACGATTGAAGAACTGGCAGTTTCTCTCCTTCACACACTGGTGAAGTAGCCTGTCACTTAAAGAGCTGCCCATTGCTGTCTGAGTGTCCTGCATGGGGTGAGACATGTTCTCTATCAGGGATGATAGTTTAGCCATTATCCTCCACATCCTCCACAAAAAAGGTCCTCAGGAGTTCCACCTGCACTCCAGTCCAGTTTATAATTCAAGTGACACCCAAATATTGCAAAATTCCACCATCTCAGTGTTCCTGGATCTTCACATAAAAGGCGAGTGGTTGCACTTGAAAAGTCTACCACCAGCTCTTTGGTATGCAGTGTATTGCATTTTTCAGGAGGCAGTTCTCCTGGAACCAGTCCTCAAATCCCTGCATCGGTTCTCTATACTTCTTGTCATCCCCATCTGTTACGAGACCAACAATTGCAGTGTTATCAGAGAACTTTCACAGGTCGTAGTTGGCTGATTTGTGGGTGCAGTCTGCAGTATAGATGGTGAAGAGGAAGGGAGCCAGGACTGTCTCTGGTAGGGACCCTGTGCTGGAGCCAAACAAGTTGACTCACAGTCCTGTGTCCTCATATACTGTGGTCAGTTGATGAGATCCATCCATCCAGTCCATGATCCACGCTGTGAGGTGGTGGTCCACCCCTGTGTGCTTCAATTTGTCCCTCAGAAGTATTGGCTGTATGGAGCTGAAGACACTGGAGAAATCAACGAACATGATTCTCATAGTGCTCCCTTTCATTTCCAGGTAAAAAATGGGTGAATTGATGGGCTTGCCAGGGGCAGAGATGGACAAGAACCACAGGGATGATTGCCACCAGCCTGTAGCTTTTGAGGTCCTTGGGGTGCAGAATCTTTGGCACTGGTATTCAATTCACTTCACTTCACTTCACTTCACTTCACTTCACTTCACTTCACTTCACTTCACTTCAATTCAGTTCAATTCAATTCAATTCAATTCAATTCAATTCAATTCAATTCAATTCAATTCAATTCAATTCAATTCAATTCAATTCAATTCGTATAGCGCCAAATCACAACAGAAGTTGTCTCAGGACACTTTCCATATAGTTGGTACCCCACTATATATATAACAATTCAATGTTATATATATAGTGCCAAATCACAACAAAAGTTGTCTCAAGACACTTCCCATATTGAGCTGGTACAGACCATACTGTTTATCCACAGAGACCCAGCAATTCCCTCATAAGCGGAACCAGGCTCTGGCTGAGAGGTTGACAAAAATGCAATCACAGTAACAATGAGAACTCTAACAATAGACTTTTAAGTATAGCATATAGCATAGTGTATACGTATATGATATATTTGTGATGTGTGTGTGTGTGTGTGTGTGTGTGTGTGTGTGTGTGTGTGTGTGTGTGTGTGCGTGTGCGTGTATTAGCAACAGAGAGTATATATATAATACAACACTATGGAACTAATAATAATGGAAGTATGACTAATACTAATAGCAGTTGCAGTGGATGTCAGGCAGGCCACGTCAGGAAGCACAATTAATCCACAATACCAGTTCAACCATTATCCATACAAACCTGTGAGATGAGAAAGCACAAAGACTCCAGGGAAGAAGATAAATCAGTAATATGCCTGAGTAAGACATGAATCCATACAGATGGAGAAGGAGAGAAAAACAGAGGAGCTTGGTGTATCATTGGAAGTCCCCTGGAAGTCTAATCCTATAGTACCATAACTAGTGTCTGGTCCAAGGCAAGCCTGAGCCAGCCCTGAATGTAAGATTCATCAAAAAGGAAAGTTTTAAGCCTGCTTTTAAATGTAGAGAGGGTGTCTGCCTCCCGAACAAAGACTAGAAGACGGTTCCACAGGGGTTAAGCTTGTTGCTGGCTCCCATTGGGCTTTTGGAGATTTTGGGAACCATAAATAAGCCTCCATTCTGGGAATGCAGTGTTCTAGTGAGGTAATAGGGCGCTCTGAGCTCTTTAAGATAGTATGGTGCCTGTTCCTTTATGACTTTGTAGGTAAGGAAAATTCAATTCTGGATTTTACAGGGAGCTAGAGCAGAGTGGCTAATATCAGAGAAATATGATCTCTTTTCCTCATTTTTCAGCAACATAGATCCAGCTTGATAGTAAGGAATCGCAATAATCAAGACTTGAAGTAACAAATATGTGTACTAGTATTTCTACATCATTTTGAGTCAAAGGATATATTCTGAACAAAGATAACTCCCAGGTTCCTCATAATGGTGCTGAAGGCCAGCGCAATGCCATTCATAGTTGCTATATCATCAGATAGTGAGTTTCTAAGGTGTTTAGGGCCAAATACTATGACTTCAGTTTCATCCAAATGTAGTAACAAAAAGTTGCAGTTCATCCAGGTCTTTATGTCCTTAAAACATGCTTGGAGTTAAGTTAACTGATTGGTTTCATCTGTCTTCACCAATAAATATAGCTGGGTAATCATATACATAGCAGTCAAAATTTATGGTGTGTTTCCTGATAATTTTGCCCAAAGGAAGCATATATAGGGTGAGAAGAATCAGTCCAAGTACTGTACCCTGCAGAACTGCATGAGAAACTGCATGAGGAATCATCATTAACATGTATAAATTGAAATTGATCTGAAAAGTAGGATTTAAACCAGCTTAGTGGAGTTCCCTTAATGCCAATGAAGTGTTCCGGTATCTGTAATAGGATATCATGGTCAATGGTGTCGAATACAGCAGATCTAACAAGACTAGTATAGAGACAAATCCTTTGCCTGATGCAATTCGAAGGTGATTTGTGGCTTTAACCAGTGCTGTCTCTGTGTTATGATGATCCTGACTGGAAATCTTCAAATAAACTATCATTATGATGAAAGTCACTCAACTGATTAGCGATTGCTCCTTCAAGGATTTTAGAGAGAAAGGGGATGTTAGATATAGGTTTATAGTTGGCTAAAACTCCTGGATGAAGTGGAGGCTTTTTTAGGAAGATGATTTATTACAGCTACTTTAAAAGACTGTGCCTAGCAGCCTACTCAGGATACTCCCGACAGCTGTGTCACTATACCTAGCTTCAGGCTAAAATTTGCTTGACTAGCCTGCACAACTGGTCTGCACAGAACATGATGAGCCTTGAGCTAATGCCGTCTGGACTTGCAGCCTTTCATGCCTTGATCCTCCTCAGTGGCTATGAGCTGAATGTTGTGGGAGGGGAGTGTACAATGCATTCACTCATTTGGCCCTCCCCATGTCCAGTACTTGCTGCTGCAACCTCCATTGCCTGCAGGCCTTGCATACTGCCCCACCCTGACATACAGCGCATTTGGAACGTATTCACACCCCTTCACTTTCCCCACATTTTTTTATGTTACAGCCTTTTTCCAAAATGGATTAAATTGCTTTTTTTGTCCGATCAATCTACACACAGTACCTCATAATGACAAAATGAAAAAAGTTGTTTTTTGTTTTTTTGAAATTTTTGCTAACTTATTAAAAATAAAAAACTAAAATATGGCATCTACATAAGTGTTCACACCCTTTATTCAGTACTTCGTTGAGGCACCCTTGGCAGCGATTACAGCCTCAAGTCTTCTATGATGCTGCAAGCCTGGCACACCTGTGTTTGGGGTATTTCTCCCATTCTTCTCTGCAGATACTCTCAAGCTGTGTCAGGTTAAATGGGGAGCGTCGCTGTGCAGCTATTTTCGGAGATGTTCAGTCTGGGTTCTGGCTGGGCCACTCAAGGACATTCACAAACTTGTCTTGACACCACTCCTTCGTTGTCTTGGCTGTGTGCTTAGGGTTGTTGGAAGGTAAACCTTCACCCCAGTCTGAGATCCGGAGCACTCTTGAGCAGGTTTTCATTAAGGATCTCTTTGTACTTGGCTCCATTCATCTTTCCCTCGATCCTGACTAGTCTCCCAGTTCCTGCCACTGAAAAACATCCCCACAACATGATGCTGTCACCATGCTTCACCTTTGGGATGGTATTAGCCAGGTGATGAGACGTACCTGGTTTCCTCCAGACGTGATGCTTGGCATTCAGGCCAAAGAGTTCAAACTTTGTTTCATCAGACCAGAGAATCTTGTTTCTCATGGTCTGAGAGTCCTTTAGGTGCTTTTTGGCAAACTCAAAGCAGGCTGTCATGTGCCTCTTACTGAATATTAGAGTATTTTTTTGGTATATAGTTTATAGTGCTGGCTCACTTTATGCCTCTTAGGAACTGCTGTAAATGTTTGTTTATATACGTAGTTAAATTGTATTTCCATTATGTTGTTGTAATAACATATACAGTAACATATATATTCTAATGCATATTATATAACTATATATTTAGTTGTACTTAGTTTAGAATTTCTGTTATTCCATGTTTATACTATATACAATACGCTTAGTTATATTTTTTAAGAACATTAAGAACATTTTTTCTCTTAGTGTTAGTTTTTCATTCTCATCCTTATTCTTCTTCTTGTATGTATTTTGTGCTTGTATGTTTAAACTACTGCTGCAATGGAATAATTTCCCAAATTTGGATCAGTCTAAGTCTAGAGCAGGGGTATTCAAGTAAAAGTCACTGAGGTCCAGTTATTGTTACGGTCGGAGACAAGGAAGGCCAGGACCCAAAAATGCAGATATGAAAACCAATCAATTTATTAAACAAAGTAGCAACACAAATCTCCTGAGAACAGGGAAAAAAGCTCACAAGCTGAAAAAACGAAAAATCACCACAACAGGGAGAAAACGGTATGAAAGACAAAGTAACAAAATAACACGAAACACAAAACTCACCAGAAGAAGGCTGGGAGAAAAAACACAAAATGCAAAACTAAGGGCGACTATGAAAAATCGCACAGTGAAAAATCAAAAGGAAACACAAAGCACTCAGGAGAAGCGAGAGCGAGAGACGAGCCGATCAATCAGGAGAACAGCACACTAGAGAAGCTGAAACAATAGTCCGGCACCAGAGTGAGGCACGAGGCAGCTTAAGAAGCCGAGTTGATTAGCAGATGAGGAACAGGTGCGCCTCCGGAGCCAGCTCCCCTAAACGATTGGCCCGCCCCCCTTTCCCGCTCCAACCTGCCATGGGCGTGAACACAAAGAGCAGAATCAGAAAATACACATAGTGACAAAACCACAACCATCACAGTTATCAAGATTTCCTCCAAGTAAAAGGTCTGAACCGAAGTCCAGCTTGTGTCTAAAAGCCTTCCCCTATGTCCACATTTGCATATGGTTTCAACAATATTTATTATCAATTTTCAAAGGAAATGTTTAAGTGAGTGCACAGCTAGCTCTTTCACCACAAATAAGAGTACTCCCAGGCAAGTAAATTTATTTAATAATGTATTTCAGATTAAAGAAAGCAGAAACCTCAGAATAAAATAAACAAAAAAGTGTAAATAGAGCTGAATAACCCTTTTCTCTTTAATTAAAGTGGCCCCAGCCTAAAGAATTGAAGGCCTACTTTTCAAGCAAAAAAAAAGTCAACATCTTCAAAAAAAAGGATAAATAAAAAGTTGTTCTTACAGTTCATCATCTGCTAATATTTCTGATTTTCTGGTTGCTGTTGACGTTGACATCAGGATGGTTTTCCGTATCAGCCTCCCTTCTTTTGGGGCAAGCCATGCTGTCATCACTGTCTCTTCCTCTCTGGTCTGTTGTGCTGGCCGCGCAGGGTAAAAAACGATTTGATTGACCGAACTGAGTGAAGCTATTGTCGTATTAACTGAAGTAGCGCCCGCTGTCTATAGCCGCGATCATCGGAAAAAGTGCTCCATGAAAATTATCTATTCTCGTGAATTTATCAGATTGATCACAGGACCAGTAAGAACCATCACCATGTCCACTATTTGGTGATGCCTGGTTTAGAGGCTTCCATCTGGCCAGTCTACCATAAAAGCCTGATTGGTAGAGTGCTGCAGAGATGGTTGTCCTTCCCGTAGGTTCTCCCATCTACACAGTTGAATGCTGGAGCTCTGTCAGAGTGACCATTGGGTTCTTGGTCACCTTCCTGACCAAGGCCCTTCTCACCCGATTGCTCAGTTTGGCTGGGCGGATAGCTGTAGGAAGAGTCCTGGTGGTTCCAAACTTCTTCCATGTATGAATGATGGAGACCACTGTGCTCTTCGGGACGCTGTGTGCTGTGAAAATATTTTTGTACCATTCCCCAGATCTGTGCCTTGATACAATCCTGTCTCGGAGGCCTACAGACAATTCCTTTGACTTCATGGCTTGGTTTCTGCTTTGATATGCACTGTCAACAATGGGACCTTATATAGACAAGTGTGTGCCATTTCAAGTCATGTCCAATCAATTGAATTTACTACAGGTGGACTCCAATCAGGTTGTAGAAACATGTCAATGATGATCAGGGGAAACAGAATGCACCTGAGCTCAATTTTGAGTGTCATAGCAAAGGGTGTGAATACTTATGTACTTTCAATATTCCTGTTTTTTATTTTTAATTTATTTGCAACAATTTCTGAGTAACCTTTTTCACTTCATTATGTCATTATGGGGTATTGTGCACAGATTGATGAAACAAAAAAGGAATTTAATCCATTTTGGAAAAAAAGGCTGTAACATAACAAAATGTGGGAAATGTGAAGGGTTGTTGATACTTTCCAAATGGACTGTATGTCAGGGTGGCAGGCAATGGAGGTTTCAGCAGCAACAGTTTGGAAAAAACAAAATCCATTATTATTACATCCACTGTCACTGTTACTGTGATTGCATTTCTGTCTGTCTCTCTCTGTCTGTCTCTCACCCTCTCTCTCTTGCTCTCTCTCTCACCCAACCGGTCGAGGCAGATGGCCACCCACCCAGAGTCTGGTTCTGCCTGAGGTTTCTGCCTGTTAAAAGGAAGTTTTTCCTCACCACTGTTGGCAAGTGTTTGCTCATGAGGGAATTGTTGGGTCTCTGTAGTTAAAAGAGTTTGGTCTGTACCAGCTCAATCTAGAAAGTGTCCTGAGACAACTTCTGCTGTGATTTGGCGCTATTTGAATTGAATTGAATTGAATTGAATTGAATTGAATTGAATTGAATTGAATTGAATTGAATTGAATTGAATTGAACAACAGTTCTAGAGGGTACAGCATTCTCCACACAGACGATATAGTCCATTACATAGTGTGTGAGACTGTCAATGTCCTCCCCATGAACAGGACATGCGACACAGTCGTATCACAATAGTCCCTGAAAGCATTAACAGCCTCATTGGACAATCTTTTCACTGTGCAAGTGACAGCTGGCTGCCTGTGTATGAGAGGTCTGTACACAGGCAGGAGGTGCAACAGGTTGTAATCAGATCTCTCCAAGGGTGGGAGAGATGATGTGTTATATGCCTCTTTGGTGTTGGCGTAAAACAAATCCTTGTCTCTGGTGTAGCATTAAACATACCAAGTGAATGTGGGCAGAGTGGAGGACAGAGAGGCATGATCAAAGTCCCCAGAAATAAGGAGGGCATGTTGATGTTGCGTGTGCAGCCTGTTTGTGACAGGTGGATGACATCAGGTGCAGCATCTGCATTTACAAAGGGGTGATATGTAACACTAATAATATGCAATAATTCCTCATGCTAACAGCTCACTGTACTTACTTCAGAGTTGTTCTTTGTGCCCAAAAGGTTTCCTCTTACATGTTCTCCTTTTTCATTTCCACCTTGAAACTTGGTCTTTTTCATTTCCACCTTGAAAAATGGTCTTGAAACCATCCGATGCAGCGTTTGTGTCTGAAGCACGGTAACATGGTTAGCCATGTCTCCATGAATAACATGATGCAACTCTCCCGGAATTTCATCTGGTGCAGAGTCAGCACTTGTAGCTCTTTCGACTTAGTGTGGAGTAATCTCACATTGCTCATGATGATTGAGGGGAGGACTGGTTTGTAATGTCTGTAATGCCCCGGCATTGTTTTCCAATCTCTTAACTTTATCAGACTTTGCTTATAATCAGCAGACAGAACAAACCATTTCAACATTTTATAACAAAATACAGGGCAAATTTGTGTGATATATAAGGTAAGTCAGCTTGTTTGAATTGGATGTTATATATTTCTGTATCCAGACAAATCAGTCTGCTGAGCTGAAGGGTGTGAAGTCAGTCTGGCAGCATTTGAGAGGTTTTACATAACAGTAGAGGCTGTGGAGACAATCTCCTATGTAGCAATAAATACTTGAGTTTGTGCTGAAGTGGATGCGGAGGTTTTTCCTGGGACTCTACCAGACAACAGAGTTTTTGTAGTTCATACATTTTAGAAATTCTGTCCCATGTTTCAGCACTGGCTAAATAAAAAAAATAGTATTTAAATATCCAAACCTTGGTTGTATTTCAGAGTAAGATCCCTGGAATTGGGTTCTTGAAGATCCATGCTCCTTGGAACATTCTGTGTCGAGAGGCTGAGTTTATGAAACTCAAGATGCCAACAAAAAAGGTACTCCACCCATCAATAAATTGTCCATTTGTCAAGGTACAGAGATGCAGTGCTGAGTGGTGAAAAGTGTGAAGATAAATGTTTCCTGTTCCTTTGAATTTGTGTAATGCCACATAAGACCATTTTGTGATGACAGCTCTTACAAGCCTTGGAGTGCGATTTTGATAGAAATGCAAAATTTGAATCAAACATTTGTCCAGTGCACTAATTTCTTCTGAATTTACAAGGGAAGACTGCGGCACAAACCTTGCTACAATCTACTTCGTAGTTGATTGTCCAATCCAGGAGAATTACAGGAGTCCCAGTTGATCTGTGCAAGTTTCTATGGACTACCTCAGCAGTCAGGATTTAGACCATAGCACACTGTCCTTTTTAGGACTATTTTATTTTAGGTAATTTCTAGTTATTTCCAATTCAAGTGCTCTTAAGCTTAGAGGTGTCCTCATCTATGCACTGTGTACATAAACAATATCTCTGGCCACTGCAAACTTTTAGTCTGCTTTTGATTTGCACTGAAACGCAAGCTTGTTTTAAATGCTGATAAAACAAAATATATAATATTTTCAAGAATACAATAGAGTGTCCTTGCAATGGTCCATAACCAAACCCTTCAGGGCTCTCAAAGTGAGTAAGTACAACCTTATAGACAAAGGCTCTATTGGAAAAACTGACAAATTACCTGATCATATTTAAGTAGTTAGAATATCATTTTTTAATCTTTGAAAATTCTTGGAAAATAATTTCTGATCTCAGTGAGACCACCTGTTTAAATGTGGGATTAATTACATGCAGAGTCCTTCATTTCCAACTAAATGCAGTTTTTTGCCCCTTCTGCAGGTTTACGATGTAAAACAAGGCAGTAGTCTTGTTGAGAAGATCAGATTATTCATTCACAAAGTCACAGCTCCCCTCCACCCAAAAGTCGACGCCAACCGACCACAAAGCATCAAATCCCTCTCTCACCCATTCTCCAGAGAGAAGCAGCATCTGTGAGTAAAATTTCTCCTTAGTTAGGTTACTGGCAAATTTGAAATTGGAAAGAAGAAACTCAAACTTGACATTTTTGTAATCAGAGCTTTACCCTCCACAATTCATGTTATTTCACTTTGGAGCAACAGTGGGCAACTTCACATGCTTTTATTATTGTGACAGCAGAAAGAAGTAGCAACCACAGAGGTGTTAATTGGAATTAAAAAATTGCCCATCAAGCCTATGAGGCTGTCTGACAAGAGTATGGCAGGAAAGCTGAAGCATCCCTCAGCTTTCTCCCCCTTTGAGGAAACCAACAGAGCTAGCCTGAATCACAAAAGTAATTTGCATTTCGTCAAACTTTTATTGGAGGACAAAATTGAGAAATAATGCATTTACTAAGACAGTGAAGTGACAGTGAATCCACTTTCTGAGGCAGTGGTCAGAGAGGACACGTCTTAGCATAAATGTCAACCTGCTGGTATGTATGCAGGAGAGAGTGGGCAGTGGGCTGCTATATTTACAGCTCTGACTAACAGCTAGCAGGAAAGCTCCCTCCACATCTTCTGCCTCATTTAATCTTCATCAATTGTGAAAGCACTCCAGACCATTGTTAAGTGTCTTTCAAACCACATTAACAGTTAGGCAATTATTAAGTTGAATTATGCACTGTGATTTCTTGAGGTGGTTGAGTGGTGGTCGAGTGGTGAGGAGGTTACTCCAGGACTAAATACTAGTAAATAAACTAAATTCCCAAAATTGCAGGTTTAATTTCAGATTAATGCTGTCTGTCAGTGGAAGCAAAAGTATGATTTGGCCTGTTTCAGAGTAGACCATCAAGCACTATCAGCAACAAGAACTGACTGACAGGAGCTGCCCACTCAGTATTTTTGATGAAATGCCTTCAGTGCACACATTTCCAAGTGCTTTTCTCTGTAGAATTACCTTCATATGCATGTGGTCTGACTGCTGCCTAAGGTATTTTTTTAATTCCTGCACAAAATAAGTAATTTATGCTCTCAAATTTATTCATGCACACATTTTTTTCTCCCAGTGACACCTGTATGGCTCTGTAGTAGTAAAAGAGGTTTTAGAGTAAATGTAAAGCCACTTGTTTTACATTTTATGTCAACATATCTGACAATACATTCATATTGAACTTATCAGCAAAATGTTCAGAGCCATCATTCTTACATTTTTACTCCTACATCTGCCTATGGCAAGTAGTTAAGTCAATGTACTGTAGCACTAAATCATAAGGTACAAAATAGCCTTACAGTCTATTTTGTTTGGTCCTTTAATTGCCTTATGCCTGCCTTTTGTACAGCACCTTGTAATCATTGCTTTATAGAAATAAACTTATTATTATTACAATTTGTACAGCATACAGCACAATCTATCCATAGACTCTTAGACCACCTGTCAAGGGTGTTTCTAAAGGAACATGAAGTGAAGTTGTCCCAAAATCTATTGTATAGTAACAGAGATAAGCTTTTCTGACTTACAGACATGCCAAGAGACATCACAGTTAGAGTAAACCATTCTACTCTTGTAAGGGATTCTGTGGATGACTAGAAGCAAAGCTAGTATGCTAAGCTAGACTAGAAGGTAACCTAGGACCCCGGTAAATACGATATCAATAACAAGTAACCCCTTAACTCTGACATTGTTTCAAAAACTATAAGGTAGCAAACCTAATATGTTGTGGCTAAGCACAGAAAGGTTAGTATTTATAGGTTAGTATTGTAGGTGGACAATTTTAAAATGAACAAGAGTAATCTGCACCATAGAATTTAACTCTGCAGATGTTGAATGTCTTTAATTTCACCTTTCTACTAAGTAAAGAAAAAAATCAGTCTGCACTCTGGATCTGCAAGTAAAACCAGATGTATTTTTTTTCTTTGTTGCCAGATTTGATCTGTCTGACAGGGACAAGTTCTTTGACAGCAAAACCAGGAGCTCAATAGTAAGTATTGGTTGTAGTAGATGAGCAGCCGGAAAGTGGTTCCTTCAGCAGGAAATGGATATAAAGTCCCAACCTTTAGTATAGACAAATGTGTTTTTCTGCATGCATCTAGTAACACAGCTCTGGCACCTTGTACTCCCTGATGTGTACTTATCTCCAATACAAAGCCTTGCTTCTTTGTAACTTTACATGGGATTGGCTCCCATGAAAAAACTAGTAGATTCTGTAAATCTGCATTATACATGTGCTGCTGCATTAACATGCACATCTACGCAGCTAGTTACTGGGCAATGTGCTTGGCCTGTCATCATTGAATGGAGCTCTTCAATCACAGTAGTTGCTGGCTCCCAGCTGAGCTTCAGCTCTCAACAATGAAACTCTGTGGAGTGCATTATATTTTATGCTGACTTGATCAACAACCTCTTAGAGGACAGACATACAAAAATGTTTTGAAAACACATACCAGCAGCATTTTTTGTTGCATGGGTGTTTTGTGAAACACCCCATAGTGAGACAAGACAGAACTGATCAGTTTGCCTGCTTCATTCTCCCTCCCACCTGCAATTATACAAGTAAATATTCAAATCATCTTCACCTACATTCTCATGTTTTTTAAGAATGAATCTGCTCAGTTAAATATTTTAATGTTTTGTTGTGTCATCAGGTGTATGAGGTACTCAAGAGGACAAGATGCACTAGAGCCAAATACTCCATGGGTAAGTCCTATATCTCTAAGACAGTGTTTCTGAATTCCGGTCCTCGGGCCCCCCTGCCCTACATGTTTTAGAAGTTTCCTGCTCCAACACACCTGATTCAAATGAGTGGCTCATTATCAGGCCACTGCACAGCTTGAGCTTGATGACAAGCTGATCATTGGAATCAGGTGTGGTGGAGGAGGGAAATATTTAAAACATGCAGGGCAGTGGATCCTGAGGACTGAAATTGAGAAACACTGCTCTAATACAAGGAATAAATCAATATGCAATATGCAATTGCTCCGGGCAGTTATTTTCCCAGGATTTTCCTGTATTTTACCCATCTTTCCCGCTGTCCTCCCATGTAAATATTTTCCCGTAATTCTCCTGTATTTCCAACCTTTCTAAATTCAAAAAAAAAGAAAGGTCTTCAGAAGGCACAACCCCCCCCCTTCATTCCCCTCCAGTACAACAGATGGCAGCATGTAGAACAGTAGCTGTAACATCGAGTGATGATGAGTCATTTACTCAAACGGCATCTGCCAATGATGAGGATGAAAAAGAAAATGAAGATGAAGAAGAAGAAGAAGAAGAAGAAGAAGAAGAAGAAATAGTATACCTGCCAAAAAGGCTAAAAGTTTGCGCAAGTATCTCACCACATAGGTGGAGGCTTATATGTAATTAATGAAGAGCAACGTCAAAGCAATGTCATGCTCCTTGCAAAATATACTATATGGATTTTAGTGGATCCCACAGAGAGAAAAACAGCAAAGCTGTCAAGCAAGAGGGAGAAAAATGCTGCCTGCTCCACCGCTGACTGTATTTATACTATCTCTTCCATCCATTTTCATGATCACGCTCTCACCAATTGTCTCAGCTTCTGTCAAAATCACAAATCAAGCATAATGTGTAAGTGATGAGTACACATCCTTCAAGTAATACATAAAGTAAATACTGAATTTAAATGCTCTTTTTTGTTTTCATCTATATAATGCATGGATGTCCACAGCATTTCACTTTGAACCAGCTATCCTACACACAGAAAAATAAAGGTTCCAACTGGAACTGAAAATGGTTCTTCAGAGTGATTCCATAGAAGAACCATATTTGGATCCAGAAAGAACCTTTTACACTAAGGTTCTTTAAAGAACCATTTATTCTAATGGTTTGATAAAGAACCATTAAAGGTACCTCAAAGAACCATCACAGAATGGTTCTTTGAGGAACCGTTTCTGGTTCAATAATGGTGTCAATAAAAAGTTCTCTGAAGAACCTTTTTGAAAATGGTTCTTGGTGGATCCAATTGGTTCAATAAAGAACCATTTTATAATGGTTCTTCAGCCAAGAATGGTTCTTTGGGTAATAATTGACTCATTACACTTTAAACTTTTAAATATAACAAATTTGGAGTGTCAAAGATGAACATGAGAGAACATTAGTTATTACTCATTTTATTTAATATCTTACAAACATTTTAAAACAGTCTAAAAACATAAACATAAAATCAAATTTTAAACCGTCCATTTTGATGTTGACTTTGGTGCTGTGATTCAGGGGCTTGTCGTCACTGCTGCTGATTATGATAGTGGGTGTTGGGTTCAGTGGCTCCTGAAAGAATACATTTCAGACTTAAAATACTGTTCTATTCTGTAGCTTTTATTGTTGTGAGGCACCACAATAAAGAAACAATGTCCAATGAAATTCTCTGCACACCCTATTACATGTAATTGAAACACACCACAGTATGTATAACTTATTTCATATATACAAACATCACACATGTAAAATAAAGTATAAATACTGCAGGTCATGTCTTCAACAGGGGGTCCAGGACCCCTAGGGAGTCCTCAGAGGTAATACAGCCAGGCCGTCAAATGTCACTTGAACCTTAAGGCCCATTTATACCCTCCGGATCCGGACGAAATCCGTCCGTCCGTCCCACACGTTGCCTCCGTAGGGTGCCTTCATACCTCCGTCCGTTTTCAGCGTTTTGTCAGTGTGTCCTCTAGGGGACAATGTCGAGTCATAAATTACAGAGCCGTTGTCATGGCAGCCGATGCCTTGTCAACGCTTCTGTCAGCATATACCGGCATCACTAATGGCGTCAGTAGAGGAGGTTATTATAATGACAGTACTGAGCATAGACATAATATACGTAGACGCCTCATTACGTGCTGGAGCGTAATCCAGCATCGCCGCCATATTGGGTGGGTCTCCACTAGCACCAGAGCCAACCAAAGTCAACGTAAATTATTTTATTTTATTTGGCTTCCCAGCCTCAGATACAAGCTTAACAGGGTAGTGTAAGACGCTGGAATGACCTGGAATTTTAAAGCTAACTTTTCCAGGCCTTAAAAAAAAAAAGAAAGAAGGAAAAACTGTACTGAGCAGGAATATATGGGAGCTTTGTATGTATGTATGTGTTAAAATCAGTGTATATCACAAACATCAGCAGTTTCAGTCCAGGCTATTATGGAATCTTTGTCATCCTAAAGCTGTCAACAGTTGTTTAAATTTAGACACGTCAGGCCAGACGGTGTGTGTGTGTGTGTGTGAGTGAGTGTGTGTGTGTGTGTGTGTGTGTGTACGTGTGTGTGTGTACGTGTGTGTGTTTGAAAGCAGCAGTGGACTGTGGGCCGACACACATGATGATCCTCGTTTCGACAGTTTGTTTTGGTGAAGTTTTATTCCAACACAAATGAGTATAAAAACTTACTCAAAGTTTAATGCGCATGTCAACAGGTTATGTCTGTTTTTTGTGCGTGTGTTGTGTGCGTGCGCACGCGTGCATGTGCCTGTGCTTAACTTAACATTAAATAAACTCAGCACACAAAAACAAAAACACAAATTCTTGTGTTATTGGTGTGTACAGAAGGGCCATGATTGTGTGTGTGTGTGTGTGTGTGTGTGTGTGTGTGTGTGTGTGTGTGTGTGTGTGTGTGTGTGTGTGTGTGTGTGTGTGCGCGTGTGTGTGTGCATGTGTGTGTGTGTGTGTGTGAGAGAGAGAGAGAGAGAGAGAGAGAGAGAGAGAGAGAGAGAGAGAAATCAAATGAACAATCAAACTGTTTCTTTATTAAAATCTAAAATTAATTCATTTATACATTTATTAATGGGCCATACCATATGTCTGTATTATGCTCTTTAACAAAGACAAAGTATTTCAGCATGAAAGCATTTGTTTTTAATGTGTGACACCGTCCTGTATCATAGCTACATCTCTGACGTTTGTAACAAACCAAACCGTGTGAAAATCGGGTAGAAACTAGAGGAGTTATGATGATAATTGTAGCTGGACATACACCTTCCTCCATAGAAATAAATGCACTGGGGACGCATGGGAGACCCATCCAAGATGGCGGCCGCGCTGAACGTCAACTCCAATAGGAAGCGTCAGTCAATGAGGTGTCTACGTATATTATGTCTATGGTACTGAGAAATAGGAAAAAAAAATTAGACGAATCTTTTTTTTGACGTAGAGCTGGTTCTCTTCTTCGTCGGTTTTTAGTTTGACTCATTTTGCTCATTTTGACTCTACACTGCCCTCACGACTTCTGGTGGTTTCGAGTGGTTTCGTCCGGAGAGCTCCGGATGGCTAAGCTCAGAGCCGACGGACAAACTGACGGATGAAACAGGATACGGACGCTTTCATCTGTATCCGGAGGCTGTTTCATCCTTTATTTACGGAGGGTATAAATGGGCCTTTAGAATCCCTATTCTGAGGGGAACATTAACCGGACATAGCAGATCTACAAGCTCATGATTTGCTGTCAAACAAGTCTATGAAATCTATGAAAAAGTTTAATCTGCAACACAATTTTCTACAATATGTAGTGAGAGGTCCCTGCTTCATCTGAAAAATGTTATTCAGGTTATTCTTTTTTATTGCACCCCTGCACCCTCCAAATCAACTCAAAACTAACCTTATTGATCCCAAACGGCTGCGAAGCATTCTCTTTGAAGACTGATGTTAGGAGGAGGATGGCTGTGTTCACCATCAGGCCTGTGAGTGAGTTCATAATGCATTGCATCTTGTTGTGAGCCGGTATCAGATTGTAGCTAGACATGTAATGACATGCCCAAATGACACAAATAACAATGAATAATATGGTTTTACCAAATATGTAAAGCTGCAATCTTTTGTTTAAAAACCACTGGGCTGTCAATGGTTTGTGTTGTAACTCTCTGTAACTCTTCAAGAAATTTAAAATAGAATTTAGAGTTGCTTGTGGCTAGATTCCACCATTGATATAAAACCATACATAATCTAAAAACGCAATACAAATATGTGCATTGGATTACAATTACACATATTAAATGAATAAAATGAAAATTAAATTTGAATTAATCGCACAAACACAACTGAAACAGTGAGTAGTGAATTTAACCTCTGCATTTAACCTGTCCTTTTTACACACCAGTGTTAGTGAACACACACACGAGGCGCAGGAGTAGTGGGCAGCACACATTACTGCGCCCAGGGAGCAGTGGGAGTCAGGTGCCTCAGGGGCAGTCCTTCACCTGTCAGTCCTGGGATTCGTACAGGTGACCCTCCAGTTACAAGCCCTGGCTGCCGTATGAATTACAATGCTATACATACTGCATTCTCCATACTACTGATATTTAATTATTTGATCACAATGCTCTTTCCAAATGTTAGTCCTGCAGCAGTTACTTTAATATCTCAAAGGCAATGATGTTTTTTTCATAAATCAAAGCCAACTCTAATTCCATTGGACAAACACAATGAAATAAATCGTTTTTACACAACTTCATGGCAACATTGCACATCAGACTAAAAATTAGTATTGGAGGGGTGTGTGTGTGTGTGTGTGTGTGTGTGTGTGTGTGTGTGTGTGTGTGTGTGTGTGTGTGCAGTTGTTTGACAGGATAAAGCCCACTTACTTTGTCTTCACACCGCCTGCATTTACTGAACATCACACAGCTTCTTCGGTATTCTGTAAGGAAATACAGAGCTCAACTCAGTACATTTAAAATGCTCGTGCTTACTGACTGCCTGCCATGAAAGTGTGGTAGTTTTAGATGGACTGACGCTGTTTCAGCGCTCTCAGGTTTTCATTGACATTAAGCGGCGGCGGGTCGCAGATGTGTGCGCGCACGCGTGCACTGTTTCTGTAACCCCCACCCCTCCCCCTCCTGCGCGTACACACAGAAGCCACCACGCATCTAGTTGACCAATCACGTGTAGCTTGAACTGGAAAAAAAAATAAACGAGAAAAAAAAGGCGGCTCCTGCTCCGGCTCCCAAGGAGGAGCGGGTTCCGATCGTTTACTTTCAAGAACCTAATCCTACAGCCGTTTCGTTCGCGACCGGCATATCACTGATTCCTCTACCCGTTCCACGGTTACAAAAAAATAGCGAAGGAACTTGGTGGGCGTTATGCTGGTAATTTCTCTGCGTGAGAAATACAAGGTGTGGGGTGTGAGCGTGTGAACGGGTTAAAATGTGTGTGTCTCTGTTTGGCACCGTGTTTAAATACATTAACCTGCCATAGGCATTTACGTAACACAGGCCACATTACTCATAATGTCTTCAATAACTTAACAGAAGTTTTACACTAGTTTACATGCAAGTAATCTTCAACTATATGCCTTTTTAGCTTTTAGCTAACATTTGTTACCTCAAATTAATGTTAGCAGTTAGCTGCAACTATACACAATGGCATTGTATTTTCCCTCTGCCCCTGAGGTTATAGTCACAACCAAACGTAACTACTACAAGTTCTACATCACCGTTGACATTCTAACATCAAGTAAAACATGTTAAAAGTAGAAAAGAACCTTACCTCACCTCCACTGGCTTCATAATATGTTAATCCTGATGGCGGCGCAAACTTCGCTCAGAGCGGAGGAAGAAGTGGGAGGGGCCGACAGATGGCGCAATTTTGTTTGTTTGTGCGAGTGAGTGTGTGTGAGACAGAGAGAGCGCACGATAGAGTGAGTGAGTGAGTGAGTGAGTGAGTGAGTGAGTGAGTGAGTGAGTGAGTGAGTGAGTGAGTGAGTGAGTTCATAATGCATTGCATCTTGTTGTGAGCCGGTATCAGATTGTAGCTAGACATGTAATGACATGCCCAAAGTAGGATTATGTGAGGATTGATACGATGTGAGTCACACATGCGTAGTCAGGTCAGCCATCTTTGGAGCTACATACGGCAACCAAACTAAGTCAAACCACATACATGCCAATCTTTAAAACAACACAAAATAAAAATGTTTTCTGCTTTTCAATTAGCCAGAAATGGATTAATCGCCATTACTTTAAAAACAACGCTGAGCTGTAAATGGCTTTCTTACTGCATTTAAAGTTTTGATATATGTATATTTACCCATATTTTAAATAATTCGACATAATTTTGTATTGAATTTGTTTTGACCGGATGAGTTGTCAAAACATTGTTTGAGGAGCGACACAATGTCAATATATTATGTGAGGATCGACATGATGTCAATATGTGAGGATCTTGTTTGCCACTCTCTCTCAATCCTCCTTTAAGCCAATTTCAATATAATTGTTTTAGAAATCCTTCCACCTCGACACCACAACTATAATGAAGACAGTGCTGAATAGCCTAATATAGATTGTTAGATTGTTCCTATAGTGCTTTTATGTAGGCTTTTATGTAGGCTATAATGTACAGTTGCACAACATATACTGTACCCCCCCCCCCAAAAAAAACAGGGACAGTATGGTTTCTATTAAGTCAACTCATTACCCATCATTAAATAATTCAAATAGGAATCAAGAACCTTTTAAAATTCCAAAGAACCATATGAGGAATCTGAAGAACCATTCACCAAATAAAATGGTTCTCCAGTAGGTGATGGTTCTTCGAGGAACCATAGACCATTTTAAAGAACCATTCAAGAACCATTATTTTTCTGTGTGTATTCTGATTGTGACAAAGTGGGTGAGGAGACACCATTTTCACCCATCTTGCTTACATCTTCAATCATGCTTGTGAATTGTTGGTTTGGCCATAGTTCCAGTAGTTATCCATAATTTGCAGGTACATGCTATCCGGGTTTGTTTGTATTTTGCATTATGTTTGTTTACAGTTAACATACCACCATTTCTGCTTACAGTAGAAGACGGAATAAGAAACAATAAGTTTTGTTAGGTTTACTTACTCAAGTTGTTACTTACCTACCTACCTAACCCACCATGTGTTCCAGGAAAAAAAGGAGGATGTGCCTGAACACTTCCTGTTTTTATATACTGTGTGACATCAGTGTGTAAATGTTCATTTTGTTTATGTTGATTGTGATGTGTGAATGTGTGCTTGCAGTTGTATGGTATATTGTAAACTATGTGGAGTTGTTCTACTTGGAGGTCAGTGAGAATCATCGTATATCATCATCAGATCACCAAAGAGGAAATGTAACACTAGTCATCTCTAAGTTTAACTAACTTGATAACTTGATTGGTAATTTTTCTTCCAGATCCCTTCTGCTGCATTTTGGACCCCCCCCCCCCCCCCCCCCCCCCCCCGATAATAATCCTATTGAATATGCCTTTTTACAGGGATCACCAGTCTGCTAGCTAATGGTGTCTATACATCTGCTTATCCTCTGCATGATGTGAGTATCAGACACTATCAAAGCATTCTGCTGCACTGTACTCTACTGTATTCTAATTTATGTATAATAAATCTATTTGTGACTACAATTACTGTCAGTATCTCACAAATGACAATTCATAATTTTGTGTTAAATTGTATTCATTGAAAATAAAACTGTGGGGGGGGGGGCTTGTCTGTGTATGTATGTGAATATTACAGGGTGACATCGAGGGGGTGAATGCAGAACCTAATGACAGGAAGGTAAGCAGAGCTAGTCCACCAGTCAATAAAGTGAATCAGAAGTCTAGTAAATTTAAAATGAGCCATAACAATAAAATTACTGAATACTATGTCTGTATCAGATCAAATTCAATTCAATTTAAAATTCGTATTTATATCACCAAAGTTGCCTCATGAAACCGTCCATATAGAGCAAGTCAGGACCATAGTCTTAAATATTCAGAGACCCAGCAATTCCCCTGAGCAAGCACTTGGTGATGGTGATGAAAAAAAAACAACAACTTCCTTTTAACAGGCGGAAACCTCAGACAGAACCAGGCTCTGGCTGGGCAGCCATCTGCCTGGGTTTTAGATGGGTTTAGAGCGGGGGGGGGGGGGGGGCAACTTGTTCCACAAAGGGCCGCTGTGGCTGCAGGTCTTCTTTCCAACCAAGCAGCAGCACACCAGACTTGACTCATTCAATCAACTGATCTCACTCTTCAGACAGCTGATTGGTCAAACTGTGAGCTCTTGCTTGGTTGGAAAGAAGACCTGCAGCCACAGCGGCCCTTTGTAGAGCAGGTTGCCCACCCCTGGTTTAGAGTATAGAGTATATGGCAGTATATGTTATGTGTATGATAAAATATGCATATATTAATAAAACATGAATAGCTAATATAATTGTATAATAATATAATCACCATATTATGTGTGTAATAATAATAGAAATATGTCTAGTAAAAATAACATTAGCAGTGGGTGTGAAGTCGGACCAAGGTGGTAGCCGCAACCATGATCCACAATCCTGGAAGTAATACACGGTCGGTGTAGATTTTCTGCATCGTTTTGAGATGTGCCCAATTTTTGCAAGAAAAGTGAAAACAGGCAATTCTTGAAATTTGTGTAAGGATATATCCTGATCAAAGATAATTCACAGATTCCTTACAGTGGTGCCTAAGGCTGAGGCAATGCCATCTAGAGAATATTTAGCTCATTAGATCTAGAGCTTCTAACGTGTTTAAGGCCAAGTACTATAACTTCAGCTTTTGTCTGAGTTAAGTTGCAGAAAATTCAGGTCTCCATCCAGGTCTGTATATCTTTAAGACATGCTTGAAGTTTAGTTAACAGACTGGTTTCATCTTGCTTCACTCATAAATATAGCTGGCAATGAAAAATGAATTAACAGAAATCCTTAAAGAAACTACTGTTATGTAGAAAGTCACACAACTTGCTTCCTCAAAGATTTAGAGTGAAAGGGGAGGTTAGATATAGGTCTTATAGTTGGTAAAAACCCTTGATTAAGAGTGGACTGTTTAATGACAGGTTTTATTACAGCTACTTCAAAGGACTGTGGTACATAGGGTGTTGATAAAAACAGGTTGATCATATCAAGAAAAGAGGTGCCAATTAAGGGCAAAACTTCTTTATGCAACCTAGTTGGGTTGGGTTCTAAGATAAATGTTGATGGTTTTGTCTGAAGAAATTGCTGAAGTTAGTGGGTGAAGGTTGGTGGGAGAAAAGCAGTCTATTTTGAAGGTAATCAGTACTAGTTGAGAGCAGGAGGTGATCAAGTTTGTCTCTAATAGTTAGAATTTGTATCATTAAAAATGCTCATGAAGTCATTACTACTGAGGCCTGTAGGAGTACATGCTTCAATGGAGTTATAACTCTCTATCAGCCTAGCTACAGTGCTGAAAAGAATCCTGGGGTTGTTCTTATTTTCCTCCTTTAACAATGAGCAATAGGCTGCCCTGTCATTGCAGAACGCCTTCCTATAAGTTTTAAAACTATTTTGCCAGGCCAAAATGAAATCCTTCCATATTGGTGAAATGCCATTTCCTTTTAGTTTTTCGTGATGTTTGCTATAGTTTGCAAGTTACCTACAACAGCTAACCCAGGGAACTTATTTTGAATACAGAGCCAAGCATTTGAAATGATTCATGGAAACTTTAAAGTTTATTTAGAAAACTTCAGGTGACTAAATGAAAATTCTTTTCATAAATATGAATGTCTGGAAAGGTGTTTTTATTTTGAAATTACCAGCTTTTGGATGGCTTGTCCAGAGCAATACATTATCTGTAAGTGACTGAAACATGCTACTCAACTAGTTTTGACATGAGGGATTGTTTTAAATGATAACGAAGTCATGCTAACATGACAGCATTTTTGAATTTCTGAGAATTTTCTCCTGCCCTACAAGAATAAAATTAACCCGGCTATTGGCAAGAAAATAAGAGTTCATGCTGAGTCTGAAGTAATCTCCTCCCCTGCTAACACTCTCCATAATTATACTGTTGGCTGTGTGTCACCAAGGCAACGGCCTAATAATTCCCATTTTCTCAAGCATCAGAAAAGCTTCAGCTTGGTCCCTCCACAGCAACATTTTGATATACTGTATGTCACAATCCCACACATGCATATGCATATGTTTAAGAAACAGGTTTCCCTCAGCTGTAGGAATGAGAGTGTTGTTTTGTCTCACGGGCTCAGTCTGCTGTGATCCGCCATCCAAATGGTCCTCCAGACCTGCCTCTTGTGATCAAAAGTCTGCTCTTGTTGTCCTGTAGGTCACTGCTCTGCATGTGAATGGAATGTGTGATTGTGTTTGTCAGCTCCACCATTCCACAGTGCTGTTAGCCGAGTAGCAATTCAATTCAATTCAATTCAATTCAATTCAATTCAATTCAATTCAATTCAATTCAATTCAATTCAATTCAATTCAATTCAATTCAATATACCTTTATTAGTCCCGCAAGGGGAAATTCCAATTTACATCAGTAAAAGATAGATTAGATAGATAGAGTAAAAACAATAAGTATATATAAAAGAGTGTAATAAAAATAAACATTATCTTAAATTATTAATTGTATTTGCAGACTGTTATGTACACGATGGATTGCACAGATTATTGCACCAATTATTGCCCAGATTATCCATCCATCCATCCATTTTCTATACTGCCTATCCCTTTCAATGTTGCGGGGGGTGCTGGAGCCTATCCCAGCCGTCAACGGGCGAGAGGCGGGGTACACCCTGGACCGGTCGCCAGTCAATCGCAGGGCACAAACAAACCATTCATATTCACACTCACACCTAGGGGCAATTTTACAGCTACCAATTAACCTAATGAGCATGTTTTTGGTCTGTGGGAGGAAGCCGGAGTGCCCGGAGAGAACCCATGCATGCACAGGAAGAACATGCAAACTTCACACAGAAAGGCCCCACCCGGTGATCGAACCGGCAACCTTCTTGCTGTGAGGCACGCACACTACCTGCTGCTCCACTGTGCAGCCTTGCCCAGATTATTGCACAGATAATTTGCAGATGATTTACAGATAATTTGCAGATTACTTGGAGCAGTTTTTGTTGTACAGTCTGACGGCTGCAGGAAGGAAAGACCTGTGATACCGCTCCTTCACACACTTTGGATGTAGCATCCTGTCACTGATGGAGCTCCTCAGTGCAGTGAGTGTGTGTTAGAGGGGGTGGGAGTCATTGACTGTCATGGTGGACAGCTTGGCTGTCATCCTCCTCTCCCTCACCTCCTCCACCAGTTCCAGAGGGCATCCCAGGACAGAGCTGGCCTTCCTAATGAGTTTGTCCAGCCTCTTCCTGTCAGCTGCTGTGATGCTGCTCCCCCAGCAGACTACACCATAGAAAATGGCAGAGGCTACAACAGAGTCATCAGAGAACTTCTGCAGGTGGCAGCTGGGTGACAGGTGGGAAAAGTCAGCCATATAGAGGGTGAAGAGGAACAGTGCCAGCACCTTTCCCTGGGGGGGCCCCTACACTGCAGAGGACAGTCCCTGACACACAGTCCCGTGTCCTCACATACTGTGGGCGGTTGGAAAGGTAATCCACTATCCAGCATGTGAGGTGTTGGTCCACTCCTGAAAGCTCCAGCTTGTTTCTCAGGATGGCTGGCCTGATGGTGTTGAAAGCACTGCTGAGGTCCAGGAAAAGGAACCGATGAGCTGGTGGCGGTGAGCTGAATACTGTGTGTGTGGAGGGGGGGGGGGTCAGTGGGGTACTTGGGAGTTTGGCTCCTGGTGGCCTGAAATGGTTTTCAGGCCTCTCCAGACTCCCCTGGTGTTGTTCTCCTGCGGCTGTTCCTCCATTCTCCTCCTGTATCTGTCCTTCCCCTCCCTGATTTTCCTTCTGAGTTCCCTCTGAACAGTTTTCAGCTCTTCTTGGTTTCCTGACTTGAAGGCCCTCTTCTTCTCCTTTAAAAGAGCCTCAATGTCAGGATTAATCCAGGGGTGGTTGTTAGAGTGACACCGTACAGTCCTGGTGGGTAGAAGTTTATGTAGTCTGTGATGTTGTCTGTCAAACTGTCGATGTCCTCCTCATGAGAGTCGCTGAATATATCCCACACGGTTGTCTCAAAGCAGTCCTTCAGAGCCTCTTCAGCCTTGTCAGACAACCTCTTCACTGTGCGGGACACAGCTGGTTGCCTGTTGATAAGGGGCCTGTATACAGGCAGGAGATGAACCAGGTTGTGTTCAGCTCTTCCCAGAGGAGGGAGGGGAGATGATTCATACACCTCCTTGGTGATGGCATAGAATAAGTCCAGTGTTTTATTGTCTCTGGTGGCACACGTGACATACTGAATGAATTTGGGCAGAGTGGAGGACAGAGAGGCATGATTAAAATCCCCAGAGATCAGTAAGAGGGCCTGTGGTTTCTGAGTCTGCAGCCTGCTGATCACAGGCTTTCGGCATTAGCAGAGGGAGGAATATACACAGCTACCACTATGGTGTGAGAACTCCCGCGGCAGATAAAATGACCTCAGACTAACAGCCAACAGCTCAATCTCTGGGCAGCAGTGCTGCTCTTTGATAGTGATGTGCCTGGAGTTACACCATCTATCATTCACAAATATTGCCTCATTAGGTTGATTGGTGACTCTAAATTGCCCCTAGGTGTGAGTGTGAGTGTGAATAGTGTGTGTATGTGCCCTGTGATCGGCTGGCGACCGGTCCAGGGTGTACCCCGCCTCTCGCCCGTTGACAGCCGAGATATGCTCCGGCCCCCCCGCGACCCCGAAAGGGATAAGCGGCATAGAAAATGGATGGATGGATGGATGGATGGATGGATAAATAAATAAAACAGCAAAATGTGCAGATAATGGCCTGTTTTTACTATATAATATAATGTATGGACATTTACCGTAATCATCAATTCCTTTATCTCTTCACAGCTGCTGTATGAGGAATGGGCCAGCTACAGTGTCTTCTACAAGTACCAGCCTATTGGACTCATCAGGTCAAATAGCAGTGCTCTTGTTACTCCCATCAAGTAAATTCTAATAAACATTGCCAGATTTCATATGTCTGCCACAGCTGGTGCCTGCACCCTGCAGGCAGGAAAGATGATGAGGACACTCATAAGCAGATGCTTTGCTGATTATACCCACACTGCTCATGGACTGTAGCGCTGACGTTGCATGTCACACATAACAAGCATGATGATGCAGTTTCCTAAAATTATCATATCAGCTGTTTTATTAATGTCGCAAAATGATCTTGTTCGTAAGACTGGGATAAAAGTGTGTTTATGTTGGTAGAGGAAGTAAGAGGTTGAAAATTATTTCACACATCCAAAAACAACAGGAAAGGGCAACTCTACATAAATGCGGCTTTAATGTTGATAAACATTACCTAATCATATTTACCATGATCTCATATGGGTAAGGCACAATCCCAATTCCAAAATAATAATAATAGTGATAATAATAATAATAACAATAAACTTAATTTGTTCAGCAACTTTCATACAAGAAATGCAGCTCAAAGTGCTTAACAACAAATAATCACATAATGACATGCACCAAGTGCATCACATAAAAAAGACAGAATGAACATAAAAACAGGGATAAAAAACGTAAGTAAAATAAGATGGAGAATAAAAGCCATTTGATAATAATAGTATAGGATAGGATGATGATGAAAATAAACCAAATGCATTACATAAAATGGAAAACCACTGAATAATGATAATAAAATAAAGTTGAATAGAGTACGGGGCAAGGCCCAAAAGTTTCAGACCTGTATCAGGAAGTCATAGCTAGTTAAAGGCTGAAGCTGAAAGAGATAAGTTTTTAGCTTCCTGAAACAGGTCTGAAACGTTTTGGCTTTGCTTTGTGCTTTTCACTTCTGCTCTTATTTTAAAATATGGCATTTTACTTGATTTTATGCATTCTATGTACTCTATTTAACTTTATTTTATTATTTTATTCTGTGGTTTTATGCATTTTCAGCCTTTTTGTCATTATCAAGTTGGTTTTACAGTACTTTCCGTTCTTTCAGTGGAAATTCTTGTATGACATGCTATACAGAAAAAGTTTATTATTATTATTAGTAGTAGTAGTAGTAGTCATAGTGGTAGTAGTAGTAGTAATAGTAGTATGTTATTGAAGAATGATACAAATTCTTCACAGTTTGATGCAGAAAACTGTGTATGGGGCCATTGTTGAGGTCAATAGTGGAAAATAATATTCTAGAGTTCTCAGCATTCTTTGCAATAATCTTGGTGATAGTATCATGATTGTGTATCAGAGCAGAGGGACATCCTTCAAAGGCTCATTCATTCACAAGCAAGGTTGGAGCGGGGTCCACCACCTTGTTATTATAGTAAGGATACTACATGGACTCAGGAACACTTTGTGAAATTATTGTTTCTAAACACAGTTTGTTTTCAAATGATTATATTCTGTTGTCATTCACATTTTGGTTCTATGATAGTACAGTATCATAGTTAATTTGACAATTGAGTATTGATGTTGTAAATGTATCACCTTTGGTGTCTCCTCCCATAGGAAGTATTTTGGGGAGAAGGTTGGACTGTATTTTGCCTGGTTAGGAGTGTACACACAGATGCTGATCCCTGCAGCCATTGTTGGAGTAATTGTATTCCTCTATGGCTGTGCCACTGTGGATGATAACATACCAAGGTACACACACACACACACACACACACACACACGCACGCACGCACGTTGTGTTTTTATCACTTGTGTGGACATTACATAGACTTACGTTAATTTCCTGGAGCCTTACCCTAACCCTAACCCTAACCATAACCACTATTTGCCTATTCCTTACCCTATACCTAACCTTACCTAACCCGTAACCCTATCCTCAGTCTTCACCATAAAATTGAATGATTTACATTAAGGGGATATGCATTTTGTCCCCATAAGTCAGGTGAGTCCCCCCAGTGTGACTGTGTAAACAGTCACATTGATTTTTGTCCCCATAACATGATAAATACCAGGTCACACACACACACACACACACACACACACACACACACACACACACACACACACACTCAAAGACGGAGAGAGATAGAGAGGGACAGAACTTTCCACGTTTCTATTTTTGATCAATTGCTAAATATCTTCTAAAATAACGTTCTCTCTTGTCTTCTCTGTCTAAAACAAAAAATATTTTCTCTCTCCTAACCCTGCATCTGTTCTTGTTTTTATTTTAGGAATGTTTTGGGAATCAGACATTTAATGATTGCTTTCAGACAGTTTTTGATGGTGCTGGGAGACATTCTGGTAACAAAGAGTACTGAGGTTTGATCCAACCCTAGTTACAAACCAAACAAGTGACCAAACAGTAAAGTAAAATTATTTGTTAGCTATCTAACTTGCCAGCTGGCTAACTTATCAAAATAGCTGGTGTTAAAAGGTTAATACATTGACTAAACTACAAATCCTCACCACTCCCCCTGCACAAGGTCACCCCCCTTGATCTGTACCAGCATGAAAAGCTGATGACATTTTCAACTTACGCTAAAAAAATTTCATGATTTAAATCAGATGCTACTCAGTGAACAGACATTACTTCCTTACTTACTGTCACTAAGCAGTGATTAATAGGTTATTGAGGGATGACTCTTGTTAATAGCCTAGTAGTTGTAGAATATGTTGTAGAATGAGACATTAATGAGTGCATTATAATGACTAATAATGTACCGATATCAAAATCACTTTATTTTAAACAGGCAGATAATGACATGACAACTCATTGTTCATGAGTTTTTCAGGAGCTCATCAGTCAGTAAAATTGTGATGGTGAGATCAGTAATGGAAGGTCAATGGAGCTCTAAGAAATGGTGATACATATGAGACTCCAACGTGGTATGACAGGACTGAATCTGAGCTAACCAACAAAACTAAAATCATATGACACCACGTGGCTAATGAATTAGTGGACAGGTTTGGGATGCTTGGGGAAGATGGATGGCCATCACTGTTTGTAGTGCATTCACTGTGGTCTGTGCATTTCAATTCTATTCAATTCATTTTATTTGTATAGTGCCAAATCACAACAGAAGTTGTCTCAGGACACTTTCCATATAGATACATACTGATACAGACCAAACTCTTTTATCTACAAAGACCCAACAATTCCCTCATGAGCAAAAACTTGGCAACAGTGGTGAGGAAAAACTTCCTTTCAACATGCAGAAACCTCAAGCAGAACCAGGTTCTGGGTGGGCAGCCATCTGCCTCAAGAAAGAGAGACAGACAGAAATGCAATCACAGTAACCGTGACAGTGGATGTAATCATAGCTGTAAACCACAATCCAAATTCAACCACTATCCATGGGAACCTGCGAGACGACAAAGCACAAAGATTCCGGGGAAGGAGCTAAGTTAGTAACATGCTTTAGTAGGACATGAAAGCATGCAGATGGAGAGGGAGAGAAGAACAGAGGAGCTTGGTGTATCTTTGGAGGTCCCCCGACAGTCTAATGCTATAGCTGCATAACTAGGGGCTGGTCCAGGGCAAGCCTTAGTCAGCCCCAACTATAAGATTTATCAAAAAGGAAAGTTTTAAGTCTACTCTTAAATGTAGAGACAGTGTCTGCCTCCCGCAAGACTGGAAGATGGTTCCAAAGGAGCGGAGGGGAGGCTTGATAGCTAAAGGCTCTGGCTCCAGTTCTGCTTAAGTAACCATAAGTAAGCCTGCATTCTGGGCCTAGCGCTAAATGCTAGGTCCTAAACACATACTTTTATGTCCTGAAGACACGCGTGCAGTCTAGTTAACTGATTTGATTCTTCTGGCTCGATGAATATAGCTAGGTATCATCAGTATAGCAGTAAAACTTTATGGAGTGTTTCCTGATAATCTTCCCTAAAGGAAGCATATATAAGTTGAAGAGAATTGGTCCAAGCACAGAACCCTGTGGCACTCCATAGCTGACTTTAGTGAGTACAGAGGAGTCATCATTAACGTGTACAAACTGAGAGCGATCTGAAAAGTAGGATTTAAACCAGCTTAGTGCAGTTCCCTTAATACCAATGAAGTGTTCAAGTCTCTGTAATAGGATGCCATGGGCAATGGTGTTGAATGCAGCATGAAGACTAGTACAGAGACAAGTCCTTTATTTGATGCAATTAGAAGGTTATTTGTAACTTTAGCCAGTGCTCTGTTATGATGCACTCTAAATCCTGACTGGAAACCCTCAAATAAACTATTGTTGTGTAGAAAGTCACACAGCTGATTAGCAACTGCTTTCTCAAGAATTTTCAAGAGAAAGGGGAGGTTGGATATCGGTCTATAGTTGGCTAAAACCCTTCGAGAGAAGAAGAGGTTTTACAGCTACTTTAAAGGACTGTGGTACGTAGCCTGTTGATAAAGACAGATTAATCATGTCTAATAAAGCCAAGAGCCAATTAAGGGTAAAACTTAGTTTGGATGGGGTTTTTCTACATCATAAACCAACAGGTTTTTGTACCACTGTTATCCTTTTTATCTGGTGCAATACCATTACATCTTGTGCAATTTCCAATTTGTTGTATATTTTTTTTCTCAACTGTGCAATAACTCTGTATTTATTATCCATATTGGCAAGTGTATTTTTTATAATCTGTACATATTGTGCATATGCAGACTTGTGAAGTTCAGCATTTCTTCTGATTCAACAGAATTTCTCAAGTGCAATACAACATACATCAGTTTTCTCTTGGCTGCAGTACTTTTATGGGCAGTAGTATTTTTGTGGCTTTTAATATAGTTGATTTTTTTAAAATCTATATCGTGTATATGTTTTATCTTGACCCTTCTGTGCCATTGTTTTTGCTGTTTTTGCTTTTTTCATACTTGCTGGCTGTAACAATTTCATTTTACTTTCAGTGATCCTAACAGAAATGAACGAATTAGTGAGAGAAACAAAACATCAGCACCAGCACCAGCTGGACTTGCACTGTCTTGGACAGGGTTATGGAATACAGAGTAAGGATGCTGGACAGCATCTTGTTGGTGAAATTAAGGCTGAAAGCAATAAAAGCAGTCACAAGCAGTATTGATATAATGTAATAATTTTAAAATTGTTAAGAATGATAATCATCATATATTAACATATATGCGTGTTATATATGGGTGTTGAATGGCTTGGGGTACCATGAACAAAAATCCTGTTGACGGGGGTGCCGTGATCTACAACAATGTAAAAACTGCTGCTTTATTCAGACAACACAGCAGAAGCACATACTTGATTTGAATAACTATATGTCTCCCACTTCATATTTAAGTAGTTATATGCATTTGGTTTGTGCCATGGAACGTGAATCTAAACTCTTGTCCTGGTTTATCTGCACCACCCTTTTGCCCTCTTCCACTCCCCTTTGAATGATTAATCTTTTCGTTCCATCCCTGTTTATCCAGTATGGAGATTTGTGATCCCAGGAACAACATCACCATGTGTCCACTGTGTGACCACGCCTGCAGCTACTGGAGGCTGGTGACAGCATGTGGTACAGCTCGAGCCAGCCACCTGTTCGACAACCCAGCCACAGTCTTCTTCTCCATCTTCATGGCCCTCTGGGGTAAGGACACATTCTTATTCAATCATACATAGATTACAAGCAGCAAACAAAGAGTCCAATAAGCACCAGTAGATGTGACGAACATTACAAATACAAGGGGCTCTATTTTCGTCCCCGCCGCCGGCAGGGCGCAGGGTGCGCACCCCGCACAGTGGTATTTTTGTGCAGCGCAGGCAGACGTGCAGCGCACTTGGTATTTTGGTAAACCGAGGCACATAGAGGTATGCCAGGATGGCGATGATATATATTTTGATCAGTATCTCATCTGACCACATCGCCAGCGCATTCGGCACGCGTAATGGTCATTGTACACAGGTGAAACAGGGATGCAAACTAATCAATGTCGCTGTGCCAACCAGAAACAGCCGTAGCATCCTACAGAGCATATATACTGCATCTATCTCAAAGCACTCGAAAGACAGACACATGGAAAAAAGTGATGATCGTTGTCCGCTATTACCCACGTCATTTCATTCCAAATACAGATGTTATCATTGTAATGCTTAACGTTATGTACAAAGATGGAGTACATCATTGCTTTGAAGTGGATGAGGAGGAGGAGGAGGAGGAGGCCAAGGATTTACCATATAAGGACCTCATATTTAGACATGAGTGAGGTCAGTCAGAAGTTTGGACGTCAGACACTTTCCTGTGCCGGCTCGGTCATCCTCAAAACTTGCCATGCACCTCGCCAGTGGCGTTATTAAAGGTGGGGCGAGGAGCTGGTGTGATTGGTGAAGATTGGACTTGGCTGTGTCTGCACGGCCACATCCATTGGCAAAGCGGACCTGACTTTGCGCCGCCCCTGTGCCGTGCCGGCAGTGGAATCCAAAATAGAGTCCATGCTCTGCAGCTAGGCATAGCTGAAAATGTTGACGTTAATTGACAGTACCATTTAATCCATTTAGGACAGCTTTGGCAGAAACAGATATTGTACCTGAGGCACACATGAAATTTACAGTTGGTATACACAAACATAACCCCCGAGTAAACACAGCAGTTAGGAGCTGCAGGGCTTCGGACCAGGGAGGTATAATGTTGTAGACCCAATGAAAGAGAATAGCATGAAACAGCATGAAACAAAATAGTGCATCTGTATAAAAATAGAAAATACTTCATCATGCTGAAATTTGCTGCCTTATTGTTAACATTTTTGTGTGTCTATCAAAGCCTGATATATCTTATTCAACATGTTGTTGCACAAGGGGGTATTCCAGAAAGCGGGATATGTGAAAACTCAAAGTTAACCCTGAGATGAGGGAAACTGAGTTATCCGTTCCAGAAAGAGAGGTAGCTCTGAGTCAGTCACTATGGTAACAGACTCTGTGAACATAACCTGCACGCTGGCAGGTTTACTACAAGAAACCCTGAGTTTCTACCTGTCTCCTCCCACATGAAGAAAGCTGTTGGACATGGACAATGCCCATTCATTCCCAATCCAATTAATATTGAAGCCCAACTGATTTGAAACGCTTTACGTCGCGAGACAATCTTCTGACCCAGATTAGATGTCCTGTCTTTTCCAGAGGAATATCTGTTTGAACGCTACTGCTTTTCATCACACGGTAAATTTATCTCGACAGCATTCTCCGGCCATACATCACTAACCTCACACATCGCGGACGTGCACTCACATCACAGCAAGTTTTTTGCATAGCGCTATGTTTGTTTTGTCTTTTTTTTGCAAACGGTAGTTTTTGGTACAACACTGGGGAGGAAGAGCACTTCAGAAAGGCAACGGTGTATAGAGCTGTGAGGAAAGTAACCCTCGCACTGAAACACCTGCTACCAATGATGGTAGTGACTGGTGACTGATGAAGAAGAAGAAGAATCAGAGGGACAATCCCCTTTATTTGTCACACAACACATACATGTGAACACGCAATGCAATTGGTGAAATTTGTCGTCCGCGTTTAACCCATCCTGGTCCAGACCAGGAGTGGTGGGCTGTCATTCGACCGGTGCCCGGGGACCCAGTTTCCCAAGTGGCCTGGCTCTGTACATGATTCTCGGATCTACTGGGAATGCAGTCTTAGCAACAGATTTGCACGTACAAGGAAGCTAAATGAATACAAATGTTCTTTGTCTCCCTTATTTGTGCACTCAAATGTGTCCTATAATTACAGGAGTGTTTGATGGCTACCTACTAGGGGATTGAGGCTATCCATGCCAGCCCTCTCTTTTAATGAGGCATACTCAAATCCCGGTTCCAGTGCCTACGTAAGCTCCGGGTCACCCCACCCCTATACTCTTCATGAGGTGGACTCTATAAAACTCCTTCACTGTTAACTGGGAAACATATGGACGACATTTAAGTCCTACAGTTCTACAAACAGATATAACATGGTATTGACCGAAAATCTGACTGTCTCAAGTTGTGCTGTGGAAGTTGATGGACCCTCCTCCTGGTGATGGCCAGTTGTTCTGTTGAAGGTCAAGAATGTGCTAGTTGTTTGTCCATTATCTATGTTCATCACTTCAGTGTACATGTCAAACTCCAAATTCCACTCAAGAATGTAAAGGAATGTGAATGGGTTGAGCACTGCCAGTAGCTGTACATAATATTAAGACACACTGCAGTAGGCCTCTCTGGATTGATCCCTGTGGCAGCAGACAGCATTTCACCATCATCATCATCCTCCTGTGATGCAGGAAAAGATACTGTTTCAGAATATTTTGAACTGCCATCTGAGGCCAGATCTGAGTATGGAATACTTACAGCTGCAGGGTGTTCAATTGTTTCAGTAGTAGGAGGCTGAACGAGGCAGATGACACCATCCACAACTGTTGGGGGGTGGAGATTTTATGTCGTTTACATATAGAAGTTTTATATAAAAATATACATTTTATTTTTGAAAAAGACACAAGTGTATATATGCATGTGATGTAAGCACTTTTGTCCTGGGGGGTGACAGGCTCAGATGAGCTTCCCCTGGGGATGCCTTCAGCCACTGGTCACGGTTTTGACTTAGGGCCAGCTCCTCAGCCTCTGTCAGAGGTGGTTGAGGTGGCCCTCCACCCATTTTTTGGGCCTCTGCCTTCTTTCTGTTGGTTGAGCAGAACGCAAATGTTAATCTTTTTTTAAATTAGTATTTTATTGAGTGTTCGTGGACACATCGTCACATTTTAAATGACTTCAATACGTATAAAATAAAAATGTGTAAACATTGTATCAAGTGTTAATCTACTACATGTATGAAGTGAGATGATGTGTTGAGATGACAACATTTTGTTATGGATTTAAATTACTACTTGAAGTAGCCACTGAATTAATATTTACTTTGTTTAATAGCCTAAGTCAATTAAAAAATAAAATCACAGTGAGGTACAATCATAGCCGAGCAAAATATGCCTTACCTTTTTGAATGATGTTTTTGTATTTCATTTTTAGCTGCTTCTTTCTCCGCTGTTGGATTGAACCTAAATGAAAATCAGATTTTATTCCAACTTATATTCATAACTGTATGCTACGATCTTAAGTACGGTTAAATGTTAAGTCAGTGGAATGGTACAATCAAACTTACGCATTGACTCGCGTAGCAATTTTCTCCCATGCCGTTTGTCTCTCCGCTGCAGCGGCGGTTATATATTCACGCCGAAATATGTGCTCATACTCCCCATAGGCCTGCAATAAGACCTCCAACTCCATCGAGGTAAAATAACTTGATCTTTTTTTTTTTTTTTTCCCAGTTGTCATGGTGATTTGTGGTATCAGGGTTCCATTGATGATGGCTTTTTATAGTGGTTGTCCACGCACGCAACTCAAGGTTAACATACTCAGAGTTGATTGAACTAACTCAGATCAGCTGTTCTGGAACCGGATACTCAGAGTTTCCCATCTCAGAGTAAGTCAACTCAGAGTTCAGGGATGGACTCAGTGTTTGTTGAACCTCCTACCTTGAATACCCCCCAGGAAGACATGTTCCTTCATTAGCATTAACACGCACACTTGTTTGTTTTGATTCAACCCAACATAGACCATCCTGCTTCCCTAAGTACTAACTAGAGAGCCAAATGTGAATTAATCTGCACCTGAAAATAGTCTTCTGGAATGATTAAACACAGTGGATCAGTTGTTTTAGGAATGTATTACTGTATTTTGAAGCAACTGCATGTGGTCAGTTTTTGAAAGATTTACATGGAATGGACTTGGATCAGAAAGTAGTGAGAAAAACAATAATGCATTATCGGTATGGGATTTGTTAACAATAATATTGCCAATTTGATTGTCAAATTAATTGCAAATACTACAATCATCTAATTACTACTACTGAGGTTACTGGGTGTCCATCAAATTTAATATCAACAAATGGCCTTTTATATATGTCACATACAGAACCCGGGCTGCATGGTGGCGCAGCAGGTAGTGCGCGTGCCTCACAGCAAGAAAGTCGCTGGTTCGATTCTCGGGTCAGGCCTTTCTGTGTTAAGTTTGCATATTCTTCCCGTGCATGCGTGGGTTCTCTCCGGGCACTCTGGCTTCCTCCCACAAAAAAATTACTCACTGTATATGTTGCCCTGCGATCGGCTGGCGACCGGTCCAGGATGTACCCCGCCTCCCACCCGTTGACAGCCGAGATAGGCTCCAACCCCCCCAAAGGGATAAGCGGCATAGAAAATGGATGGATGTCTACTTCGGCATGTAGACTGCCGAGGCCGCATGCAACAAAGTCTACAAGTTGTACAGTACAGACATTATACAAAAACATCACCTTCTTTAATGCAGTCACTCCTCAGCAGTTAATTTGCTTTGATATGTACAGAATATGTATATTTTTACATAACTTCATGCCTATGTTATTAAATATTTTAGATACAGGTACATTTGTCCAGAAAGACTGAAATATTAAAAAGTACATGTTCACACTCCATATCCCCTGTCATTGATAGATGTTGGTAGTAAATACTGTATAGAAAAAAGTCTACAGATGTATGTAATAAGCTTGTGTTTGTGCCTTGATTAGTTTGCTGTGTATACTTTATCATGTAGCGGTTCTCTTTATGGAGCACTGGAAGAGACGGCAGATGCGACTAAACTATGTCTGGGACCTGACAGGCTTTGGAGAGGAGGAGGAGGTAAGATAACGCCAAAAAATACTTTCATAAATACTTTTTGAAAGATTTACATCCAGGAGTGTATTTTGGAAAATTTTAGTTCATTATTTTGGACGTACAACTATTAACTGAGAGTTAGAGAAAGACTGATATCACTCTCATCTCATGTATGCTAAATATGAAGCTGTTGCTAGTTAGCTAAGCACTCTCCAAAGGTGACAGAATTCACCTGCCAGCATTTCTAAAACTTATTAACACATTATATCTCGTTTAATATATAATGTGTTTAGTATGTACAAAAACTGAAGGGAAAAGTTGGCAATTTGTGTTTTACAGGGAGATACGTGCTGGAACTATTTCTTGGCTGAGTCAGTGTCATCCTGTTTGTACAGAAACAAATAACAAATTAAACAAATGTAATGTAACATGTTGACTAGTGAGCTTTACAGCTGATACTGTAGGTTGATTTTGTTACCATTGGACGGAGTGTTTGTTGTCTTTATTCTATGTTATGCTAAGCTCAGCTAATTGTCTGATGTTTGTAGCCTCATATTTAGCTTGGAGACATGAGAGTGGTGTCAGTCTGCTCATTTAACTCTCTGCAAGGACCTTAAAATTTTCTAATCTTTCATTTCGATGCCACTTATTAAAAAGTAAGCCGCATTTTTGCTAATCTTTGCTTTTTATGAGCTATAATGCATAATTTATTACCTCAAAAGCTAATTGTATTCTTTATGATACTCATGTTAGTTAAGTCAATACCTACAAATCCTGGAGACTTAACATTTTTCATTTTAAACTTTCTTCCCTTCTAGTAAAACATTGGTTTCCATTCATTTCAATGGGCTATAAAAAACCTGAGACTTGAAAACTCCTCATAGACAGTCGTCCATCATGCCATCATACTTTCATTGTGGTAAACATAACATTATTGCTGTGTGCTAATGCAGTGTTGGCCCTTCAAATTCATCTGCACTTTCAAATGCATTATCATGTAACAATGTGGCTGCTGTGGCAGTGTGGCTTTGATGGCAACCAAAGCAGACATGATAATTTGCATTGGATTAGCTTGTGAATTGAAGTCTCTGCAAGATGATTTCCAGCACAGTGAAATGAATGGAGACAAAAAGCTACCTGTAAAATTGGAAAACTCTCACAGTTCTTTTGAATAAAAGTACAAATTCCAAATGAATAAACGTAAATATTTGCCATTCCAAAACGAAAGACAGAACAGAAATTTTACAACATGAAGTTGAAATAGTTGAAGCTGGTGGTCATAACATATGCAGGTGCATCTTGTGGTTCCATGTTCAGTAACATTGAGTATATCATTAAATGAATACAGAATTGGAACCCTTCTGGAACCAGGGACCACTCCATCTTCCTCACTCTATATAAATCTCTTTACCTTCATCATCTCCAAATCTCATTTCAAAATTTGCAAACTGAACCGTCTATTTGTAAAGAATATTTTCAACTCCTTGTAACAACTCACAATGATACTTCTATTAACAAGTGAAGAACACAGATGTTTTTCATGTCACTTAATTCTAAAGCAGTCACAAAGTAAAAAGGCTGACATACAGGCACAAGTCAGGATATGCATTTAAATGTGCCTTCTCTGTCTTTTATGTATACTCTGTAGTGACTCAGCCCTTGCCAGAAATGGTACCACACAACCATCATACCCTCAGACATCAATATTGAATGATCTTTCTTTTAAAATCATAAAGAAATAAAACATTGTGCTCCTATTGTCTTTTTCAAAAGATTTTTATTTTTTATCAAGTATATGTATTGCTCTCAAAGTGACATGGAATTGTATTCAACGACAAAGACTACTGACTGATATCTTCTCCTTATGTGTTTATGTGCTGTACGTGGTGTATTTTACAGGAGGAGCATAAGGTTTGGTTTTCCAAATTGTTTTATTTCTTGCTGTCTCAAATATTTAAACTTCCTTCCTTTTCACACACTATTTTGAATCTGTTCTACAGCCACTAACACTAACCTTTGCTCCTTCAAGGTGTCTAACAATCTGCTACAGGTCTTTACACTTGACATCTTTATGGCTTTGCTCCTGTGTAATTTTTTTTTTTTTTTTTTAATTTATTTATTTTTTTGTAGCTTTCCTCTTTCTGTCTAAGGTTCATCCTGAAGCTGGCCAACCCTGTGGCTGTTGTTAGTGTGGCCTCTCAACAAAATACTGTTGATGTTGTTTGTGCCTACTGATGGCAGTAAAGTTGACAGGACAGTCTGTTGACTCATAGATCCTGTCTATCTCCTCCTTTTCTATCTTCCTGTCCTTTTCTTTTTTTTTTCTGTTAAATAGAGACAACTGTGCCCTCCATACCCATAAGAACACATACCCATAAGCAGCACACAAGGACTGTGAGAGGCAGTGCAAAATAAAGACTAAGCACCCTTTTATTGTTAAAGGAACAAAACTGTGCTGTCCTGGTGGTACCAGTGGCTCAGGTGGCAACCCAAACCCCAAAACTGCCCCCGATGCTGTGCCATCGGTGTGTGAATTCATATGTGCGTCACTTTGGATAAAAGCATCTGCCAAATGACTAATTGTATTGTACTACTCAGTCTTGTTTTCCAGTCAGGTTCCTCTGTATACAGCATAAATGCTGTATGCATACAGCATTCTTGGCATACTGCAGATTGTTTTTCTGTTGTTGATATATGGGTACAAAAACACTTCTGACTGCATATCGCATGGACAGAAAATCTTAATATCATTTTCCACCATGAAAGGATTGTTTGACAACAGTACAGATTAGACATGCCTCATCATGAAGCTTTATATATCAAATTCCTGGATTTAGGAAGGTAATCACTGATTTATGGAGCAATGTGAGATTTTGCGTAACATGCATGGTTGCTAAATTACCCAGTGAAATTAATATCAGTTTCTGTATGTCCACTATAGTCTTATATTCAGGGATAGGTTTGTGTACCCTGAAATGCAATGAAGACTTGAGGTCGGAGGTTGCTGTTAGCTGAGTTGTTAGCCTAGATATCCAAAACCCTGGGCAAACATATTTGCAAAGAAAATGTACATAATGTAAACAGGTTAACTGGACGTAACATTGATATAAACTGGTAAATGGATAAGGTGCAAATCCAAACTATATATGGATTGCTACAGAGGTGCAGATACAGGTTTACAGTTGTGATAATAGATATCAACTGGTGGATGGTAATGAGCCAATCCAAAATATATACAGTGTGAAGATATGAATGCTAAGGATTATAGATATCTAAGAGAAAGTACCATATAACAATATATGTACAATATCAATCTGAGGAAGAAATTTCTGTGGTTCATTCAAAGGTGATGATTATGCCCATGATATTACAGAATTATTGACCTATGTTGTCCATAAATCAGAGACAGTGACTGTTAAGTACAGACGGGCAATAATCCAGAGGAAGACAGGAAGATTTAAATTAAAAAAAAAAAAAAACAGAGCAAGCAGAGCTAAAATAGAGGTTGGAGGCATCACAGCACCCCATGTCTTTGTTGTCCATCTCTCTGCCTGAGGTTGATGAGTTGGAAAGTTTGACTGCCTCAGAAAGACAGCATTTCTTGTGGTGTTCTGGGATGCATTACTGTTTATTACTACATTAACTAATGTTAATTAATGTACCCTTTTAGTAAAGTATAACCATTAATGGTTTACAGACTGGACACAGAGATATGGCCTTGATATTGACATTAATATTGGTCTTGTTATCTATTTCAGCAACAAGCATGTTTCTCAAAACAATGTTTTTTAAAGGTTGAAATTCATGGTTTGATTATAGACCATACTTGAAATATTTGAATATGACAAGCTCTTACACATAGTATCGATCCTAACATTAAACTACTGGTTGTTTATTGTGTCCCCCACTTGATCCTTTCATGGTGGGTTGATCAATTTCTCTGTTTTCTTGCACATAGTTCTTTGCTTGAATTTAAACACAACATTTTGCAAAACTTTATGCAAATAGGCTTTATTTTCTGTCTCCATTCTGAAATTCCATATGGATATTTTCTCATGTTTATTGTTTTGCACACTGATGACTTACCAACATACAGTGGTATCAGGTACTGTAACGTCTAATCTAATTTCTCTTCCAGGACCACAACCGAGCAGAGTATGAGTTCCGGGTCATGCAAAAGACAATGAGACAGGAACATTCAACCCCAAAGGTATGGCTTATTTAGTAGAAGGTTTAGCAGTGTGTTAAAATCATACTTGCAAAGTTAGATAAGTAGTTAAGAAGTTAATTAGTTGACTTACATTGTGTATTGATTAATCTAAATCTGCAGAGTAACTAGTAAGTTACTAGTGAAGCTGTCAAATCAATGTGGTGGAATAAAAACTGCAATATTTATCTGAAATGTAATAGAGTAGAAGTTGAAATAAAATGAGATGGAACTACTCATGTACAAGTATCTCAAAATCGCACTTAAAGGTCCCATATTATGAAAAACTCACTTTTTCTGGGATTTGGAATGTTATTTTGGGTCTTTGGTGCTGCCACACGCATACAAACTGTGAAATAAGGCCGTCCATGCTTTTTTGAGTAAGATATGGATTTCTGAAAATACCCTGCCTGCAGTTTCCAGATGAGCTGGTCAAATTCAGCGCATACAATGGCGTCATTGGCCGGCACATTTGAATAACTGTTGGAGTGTGTTAACCACTTCGAGACGTACTGTTTCTCCAACCTTGCTCAGTACAAGGCAATGTTAGCCAGAGACTTTAATGACTTTAATGAAAACAAACTTAAATCACATCCGCTGCGGGATGGCTTAGACAAAGACAGCGCGACATGGTTGCCTATAAACAATTCAAAAACAACATACACCCAGTTCAGACATCAGTCCCATTAAAGACTGATTTCCACCCCATAAGTCCAAGTCCAAAGAAAAGAACAAAAAAACTCCACTGAAAGAGGCAGGTGAGTGATGAGTGCCGTAGCTCTGATCAGTAAAAAAAAACTATGCTATCTCACCAGACATGTCCCATTGTAATCCAGGTCCCATTTATGATGATGTAGAGGCCAAATTCACACCCCCCCAAAAAACAATCCATACCTTGGTTAGAGTCCTTAAACCAAGGAAAGTTAGATGATTTCCTATCTTGTTTTTTGTATTTATTTTAATTTTCCTTAAACTTGAAAGTTTTAATTTTGGGCTGAATTGGACATCTAAAGACATATTTTATGGACAAATATTTAAAAGTTGTGGATGACCCTTGGGACCTCTGATATTTCACGGATACACTCTGCTCTGGCCTACCAACAGAAAAAGCCTGCTGGCAGCTAAAGCTAACTAGCACCAAGATGCCTCCTTTCTCCACAGATGACCTCTACAAACTTCTGCAGCAGGTTGCAGTGTTGGAAGCTAAAGTTCAGCGTCTGGAAATAAATGCATAAGTGAATGGACCTTGTGGAAATGACAGCACTTTGCCGCTGACTCAAAACAGTGGACTGGAGAATGCTAACATCCAGCTAATTAGCTCTGATACAGCTCCCACGAAAACTAAAGGGCTGTGTACCGGGTAATAAATCTGCCAGTATTAGTCCTCCCTGGAATGCTCTCAGGGCAAAGCCCAAGAGTAAATCAGCTGATATGGGGAGACGTCCAACAGGTAGAACACAGCGCCCAGAGATCTGTGATGCGACAGGCTGACCTGCGTTATCATCCTCTTCAACACCTATGCAGAGTAAAACACAGCTGTGGATAAAAGCTAAAGGGAAGATGAGCAACAAAGCTCCAAAACCAGCTAGTGTGCAGTTACAAAATTGGTTTGCTCCACTGCTGCAGGACCTTGGATCTCCAACTGAAAACCTTGATAACTTCTCGGACTCACAGAGAAGGGTAAGGCCTGACATGAAGTCAGAAGCTAGAAAGCTACTGACTGGTCCTGAGACTCTGGTTGTTGGTGATTCTGCTATTAAAGATGTGGGAAGAATGTACAGCAGAAACACAAAAGTGTTATGCTTTCCTGATGATACAGTCTCCAACATGACCGACAGAATCCTCAGTATTGTTGCAGAAATTCCAACTCTGAAATACCTTGTCCTGCACACAGGGGCCAATGATATTGCGAAACGACCATCTCAAGTGCTCAAACGAGATTTAGGTAAACTGCTAAATGCAGTGAGCTCTCTGAATGTTGCAGTCTTCTTCAGTGGGCCCTTACCACCAGTCAGAGGAGGAGAGAGATTCAGCAGATTGTTGGCAGAAAACATATGGCTTTCAACTGCATGTGATATCCACTCAGTGCTTTTTATTGACAATTTTAACTTTTTCTGGGACCGCAGACATTTTTTCAAAGGAGAAAAAAAACTTTTTGCCTCCAACCTATCTTTCTTCCTGCGTAACACTGTTCCCTCTCCCAAGGACAAGAGACAAGAGGAATCCAAACAAAAGCAGCAAACACCAAAACATGAAGGAGAACCAACTCTCCCCCCGCCTGTGTGCTCTAACCATTAGGATGCCAGAGCAAAAAAGGGGATGCCTCTTGTCCTCCACCAGGGGCCACTGCTCATGAAGATTCACCAACTCCAACCACTAAAACTCCACCTAGGTCACCATCTCCAACCACTAAAACTCTACCTAGGTCACCATCTCCAACTGCCCAAACTCCATCTAGCTCATTATCTTCACTGGGCATCCCATCACCCTCCTCCCCCCTGCTGGAGTTTACTGACCAAATGAACAAACCTGTCAGCGCTGGCATCAGGCTTACTCCTCGCCCATCTGGGATCCTGTCCCCCCAAATTCCACCCTGCCCCCTACGACCACCCTGTCCCCCTCCACCATCACAGCGCCGACGGGCACCACCACCACTCCCTCCACGGCTTGATCTGAACCTACTCCAGTCCCCTTGTAAGAGCCCAGCACAGCCACCTATTTGTGTTAGTAACTGATGTGTTCTGGGTCCAGCTTTTAAGGCAAATGTTATGCCTGACTTTTCCAAGGAAAAGCCAGGGCCCATTTTGCTGGAAGCTTCATTGATTCATGTCTCAATAGGTAGGAGGAGAAGATCGGCCCATCTCTCCAGAAACATCACATCATCAAATTTAACGTATTCCATGTCAGCCACAGTATGTTCTAAAACATGGGGATGTTAGCTCTTTTAAATGTTCTTTGGCAGACAAATCATTCTTAATCAATGACTTTATCATCAAGCACAAGCTTGATTTTATGTTTTTAACTGAAACTTGGTTAGGACAAGATAACGGCGCAGCATTTCTCAATGAGTCAGCCCTTCCGAATTTCAGTTTCTTAAGTGAAGTAAGAATGCATAAGAGAGGAGGCGGAGTCGCCATTTTGTTTAATGATAGCATTCAATTCAAGAGAGTCTCTTATGGTCAGTTTGAATCTTTTGAATATGTTGCCATTCAATCAAAGTCTCCCTCCTCAACAATGCATGTTGCGTGTAATGTGACGAATAAAGGATTCTTAACTTAACTCCCTGTCGATCAGTCTTCGTAACCATCTACAAACCCCAAAAATACAATGCAAAGTTTTCTGATGAGTTTGCCAATCTACTGTCTGTTGTTTGTATTATGTTGTGTTAGTGGGTGACTTCAACATTCATGTTGATAATCTCAAAGATGGATGTGCTAAAGAACTTTTAAACATTCTGGATCATTTTGGATCATCTCAACACGTAACACATTCAACACAAAACAAAGGGCATATATTAGACTTGTTTATCTCCAAAGGGCTTAGTATCTCTGAGGATGTTGCTTTTTCTGATCATTACTGTGTGTCATTTTTTGCCCACACCTGCTATTCTTAACAAAAGTGGACCAGAAGTAATCAAAAATGTTATATTAATGATAACACCTGTGCAGTGTTCACTCAGTCTTTTACACTATCACCAATACTGCCCTCAGCGTCAACTGATGACCTTGTAAATAGTTTCAGTTCCAAAGTTATGACGATTATTGACTCCATCGCCCCGATTAAGACCAAAGTTTTGTCAGGAAGGAAAAAGGCACCTTGGAGAAACACCACACTGGTCAAAGTCCAGAAAATAGTCTGCAGACAGGCAGAGCGCAGGTGGCGAAAAACCAAACTCCAGTTTCATTATGAGAATTACAAAAACAGTCTCCACACCTATAACCATGAACTAAGGAAGGCAAGGCAAGCATTCTTCTCAGAGATTATCAACAGAAACCGTAATAATGCCTGCACTGTTTTCTGATGTGGATAGACTGACAAACCCCACAGCATCAGTCCCTCCTGAACTGTTATCCAACAAGTCATGCAATGATTTTGCAGCCTTTTTTACAGATAAAATTTCAAGGATGAGACAAACAGTGCGCAGCCTCAGCTCAGGCAAAATGCTAAGTCCATCTGGGCCTTCTTGTTCTCCAGTTAATCTAGCACATTTTAACCTTCTAGATCATACAAGACTGACAGAAACTGTATCACAGTTAAAATTCACAACATCCTGCCTTGATACAAACTTTTTAAAAATGTTTTTCATTGCATAGCTCCAGATGTGTTGCAGATAATAAATAATTCTCTTCAGTCCGGTCAGTTTCCCCAGGCCTTGAAAACTGCAGTAATAAAACCTCTCCTAAAAAAAACTAATCTGGATGCTTCAGTAATAAGTAACTACAGGACAATATCAAATCTTCCCTTTCTGAGAAAAATTATTGAAAGTGTTGTTTTTCAACAAACGCATGCTTTCATGAAGCAGAACAATCTTTTTAATGCATTTTAGTCTGGATTTCGTCCGCACCACAGCACTGAGACTGTACTTATCAAAGTTTTAAATGACATACATCTGAATAATGATGCTTCCAAAACCTCAGTCTGAGTATTATTAGATCTCAGTGCTGCCTTTGATACAGTGGATCATGACATACTTCTTGACAGACTGGAAAATGGGTGGGACTTACTGGCACTGTACTACACTGGTTCAAATCCTATTTAAGATAGAGACTACTTTGTGTCAATTGGTGAGCATGTGTCTGAACGAAAAAAGATGATGTGTGGTGGTGCCACAAGGGTCCATTCTTGGACCACTTCTTTTCAATATCTACATGTTGCCCCTAGCTCAGATTATGGAGCATCATAATATTTCTTATCATACTTATGCAGATGATACACAACTTTATATTTCTGTGTCATCACATGACTACAGTCCCTTACTTTCACTGAATGAGTGTTTTCATCAAATCAATGAGTGGATGTGCCAGAATTTTCTTCAGCTTAATGCAGATAAGACAAAAGTGATTGTATTTGGCCCCAAAAATGAAAGGTCAAAGATCAGTGCTCACCTTAACTCCATGTCACTGACAACAACAGATAAAGCCAGAAATCTTGGTGTAATTATTGATTCTGTGCTGAATTTTAGCAACCATTTAAAGCTCATTACCAAATCAGCCTACTACCACCTGAAAAATATAACCAGAATTAAAGGGTGTCATGGAAGACATGGAAGAACTTGTTCATGCATTCATTTTCAGTAGGTTGGACTATTGCAATGGAGTCTTTACTGGCCTAAACAAAAAAACAATTAGGCAACTACAGCTGATCCAAAATGCTGCTGCACAAGTCCCGACAAACACCAGAAAAATGGACCATATCACACCAGTCCTCAGATCACTACATTGGCTTCCTGTGAGTCAAAGAATAGACTTTGACATCTTACTGTTGGTCTACAAAGCATTAAATGGTCTAGGACCAAAATATATTCTAGATTTATTCAATTCAATTCAATTCAATTTTATTTGTATAGCGCCAAATCACAACAGAAGTTGTCTCAGGACACTTTCCATATAGAGCTAGTACAGACCAAGCTCTTTTATCTACAAAGAAACCAACAATTCCCCCATGAGCAAGCATTTATCAACTCCATATGAAGTATCCAGACCTCTCAGGTCATCAGGGACAGGTCTATTGTGTGTTCTCAGAATCAGAAGTGAAGCAGCTTTCAGTTATTATGCTCCTCCTCCTGTGGAACATTCTCCCTGCACACCTGAGGTCTGCACCAACTGTCAGCTCATTTAAATCAGGGTTGAAAACATTATTATTTGCTACAGCTTTTACTTAAAGTAAATATATTTGCTCAATGATTTTAATCATTCTAAATGCTAAATTATTTTCTTTTACTGGCTTCTGTTTTTAATTTTCCTTTAAATGTATTTTACTTTTATTTTTCTATTCTCTTCTAATTTCTTTTTCTTTCTTTCTCTCTTTCTTTGAAATGTATGATTTTAATGTATTTGTATGCTTCTGTAAAGCACTTTGAATTGTTTGGTGTTGAATTGTGCTATACAAATATATTTGCCTTGCCTTGCCTTGCCTTGCCTTGCCTTGCCTTGCCTTGCCTTGCCTTGCCTCCCACACTGCTGACCTCCAAACGCCGACGTAGCCCCTTCTCTCTTTCCTCTCTGTCTGTCTCTCCTGACCAATGTCACTTCCTGTCATTAATACCTCAGAAGCACTCATAAAATAAAATAAACAAATAACAACAAAAAGTCAATTTTACAGTCCCTTGTATCCATGCTGCAGCAATACGGCCACTGATAATATTCACTGCTTTCACATAAAAAAGGCAATATGACAATCAGAAAAAAAATACAAACATTTACATTCTTAACCATCCCAAAATACCTACACTGGTCACTTCCAACTTTGCGTGGAATACCTGCAGATGAGGGACATGTAAGTATCCAAATAATTAGCTGTGTGTTTCTTTTGTAGATTAGCGTGAATTCTTGCATGTTGTAGCATGTTTTGCCATTGAGAATGATGTAAGGCTAGCTTCTAGTTACTTCTAGGAAGACATTTTTTGACTAACCATTCAGAAGTGTCCCCCTGAATACTCTGAGTCTGAAGTTCTGCAGGAGCCTCCCCTCCTTCAGCAGGCATGTCCAAACTATTCCACAAAGGGCCGTGTGGCTGCAGGTTTATCCTCCAACCAATCAAGAGGATGCAGTCTGACCAATCAGCTGTCTGAAGACTGAGATCAGCTGATGAAATGAGTCAAGTCTGGTGTGCTGCTGTTTGGTTGGAAAGAAAACCTTCAGCCACTCGGCCCTTTGTGGAATCGTTTGGACATGCCTGTTCTTCAGGATCCAATGCAGGTTAGAACATGTACGATTGAACTACTGAAGAACTAGGTCTCTTCATTGCCACCATGTCTGCTACTTTCACACGGGCAGTTTATGTGTGAGGCGTTGGCAAATGAGCAGCAGCTCAGTTGTATGTAATGGGCAGCAGTTCATTTGCATTCAAAGCTACAGATGCCAGAAACAGCACATTTTGAAAATGACTGAAAAAGAGGGAAATGGAGGTTGGCAAGAATCTTTTCCTAAAAGCTATTTCCAGCAAACAGCTTCAAAAACAAGTTTTCTGGAACTCATAGACAAATGTTAACTTGTTGAAAAAGCTTTATAGTATGGGACCTTTAAGAACAGAATGTGAGTAAGTTTACTTGGTTACATTCCACCACTGGATATCAATTGATTTCAGTGTACTTTGGAAATCACCTTACAGAGACAAAAAATTTGCTAAAAAATAGTACAGTAAATACTGAGTCACCATTATTGCTGAATTTTCTTTGTTGCATAGTTTTCTGATAATCTAATTCAGAATAGGAACAGTAAACAAACTGTTGTGAAATGGATAATGTGACTTTGGTCACATCTTCCTCAGAGGAAATTGATGTTAAAGGTGCCATGTGGAGTTATCATGTAAACAAACCTTATGTCTTCATTCATTGATACTCACAAAATGCTTTATGTGTATCCTTGTGGTCCAACAAACGTGTATTGTCTTCCTCATGAAACATTTGCAGGGCAGATTTTTTTGAACATTTTGGAACCTGTATTGTTTACATACATGTTTACTTCCTGCCAGAACTTTTTTACCCGGCCTTTGGCAGTATTGCAGTATGGCACATTATTACCACCTGTAGTTCAGAAGAAGAGTGGAATAGACAGACAGTATCCTCTTCCTATTCTTCACTTGATTTTGTTTCTAAAGACTCTCCGGTCATTGTCTGACTGTCCATCCACCACAGTCCAGATGAGAGAGGATCTGAGTTGTTAAAAATATTCATCCACTCTGGAAACTCAAAGCAAGAAGCTTATGGTCTCTATGAATGAAGCAAAGAAGTTCCAAAAGGCTGTGGAAAGAAACAAAGCCTAATGGTGTAAGGCAGCACATTCACTGTAATGATTGATGTATTGCAAACAGCAGCAACAGCACTCAGTGTTCAGCTAATTTCATTACAGTACAGTGCAGTATGCCTGCCGAGACTAAAGCCTCTTAATCTCCGCAGGGGGGCATTGATGTGTGTTTTGGTCTGTTGTTATGATATGGTTATGGTTACGCAGACGGGGGTAAAGGAAAAATATGAATTTTCTGGAAACAATAATAAAGAAAGATCACTCCAGGTACACAGGAGACTAGTGATATGGAGGTCCAGTGAGCAGCTGGTGAGGCATGAGATACAGCTCTGTGCTGGGGCACAAGGAGCACCAGTGGTGTAAGTACTTGCATAGGGGGGCACATGGCGGTGGAGGCACAGTGCTGGAGAACAATACAGACAGACACACTGGAGAACATAAGGGAGAGACACAGGTGGTTACACACTGTGGTGAACACGAGGCTAACACACTAACAAAAGACATAGAATTCTTAAACACTAGCGAGTGGCCAGTTGCTATTAGTGCCAGTTGTGATGGAGCAAGCTCCCAAACCACCTGGTGAGTTGTGCCCAGCCTCTGCTGAAGGACATACAGGAAACCAAGCCCCACATATCTCCACAGAAACAAGGAAAGCACAGGAATATTCCAAAAACACTTCATTCTGGTATGTCTGGTATGGTATTTGAAGTGGATTTTTTTTACACTCACACAATGATGGGGCCATTGTATCGCTTTCTTGGTAGGGCTGACTGCAGACTGGCAGCATATGGCAGCAGAGGAAACACCAAAAGTTGACTTAATTGAAAGACCGTGGGGCATAGAAGTTATCCTTCTCTTTCTTGAAGAAGCTGTGTAATCCCTATATTCTTTCTGCAAGGTAAGACCACTGGTTGCACAGGGTCCAAATGTGTTTGGTGAACACCGAACCGACTGTTACTTACTGGGTTGGGGAAATATTGCTTAGGCTACTTAAAATACAAAGATTTGATATGGAATAGGACAAATCCAGTAGCAACTTGACATTGCAGTGCAAAATGCTATGGAATGGGACATGTTAATTCTTGTATCCTGTGCCACAGGTCATTGTAAAGATCTTGACTGACAGCGGGCCTCTCTGACAAGAGCACTAGGAGTTCATGTGGGGTCATAATGCCATGGCTTCAGGGTTTTGACCTGACCTCAAATGTGTCCGTGTGGCCATTAATGAGTGGGGCGACTCAGTCCAGACTGATGAGCAAGGGTTCTCTATCAAGGATGTATTGTGTTTAGTGAAAACAAACCAGTCTGTTCTTGTTCAGTGAGTTGGGGGACTGTTGCCTAGGCTAGTTAAAGGGAATGGGACACCTCCTGTTGCAATTTAACGCTGCAGTGGAAAGACGCTATGGATTGAGGCACGTAGATTCTTGTATCCTTGGTGATGTCATGTTGCATTCTAGAAATTCCCCCTGACATCCAGTGGTTCTCTTCCAATGGGAAACCAGAATTTGTATTCAAACTAAATCTCGCACTCAGGTGAGATGCACAAAGCTTGACTTGGTCTTCACGCTGTTTCATAGTTTCAGGGTTTTGTTTTTTACATGTAGGCCTGCCTTTGTTCACCCACGTGGTGAGGTCCCAACAGCATCAACTTGAATTATCTTGGCTATATTTATCCATTTAGACATTTAGAGAAAACCCCCTTTTCATGCAGAGTTTTAACTTATGCCATCAGGGAGGAGGTTCCGGTTTGGTGCTCTGGGATCCAGGACCTGTATTCACAAAACATCCTAAGGCTAAAAGTAGCTGTTAGTGACGTCATTCTTAGAAAAATCTTAGAATTCCTCCAATTCTAAGATTTTTCTTAGAATTTTTTCTTCCAAATCAAATCGCTTTTTATAAGGACGCCAGCAATCACAGGAATTGCTGACAGCCGAGTCTGCGTCCACCATTTATATCAAATACATTAAGTAGTAAAATTACCAGCATGGACAGTAAACATAACAATAAGCAAATCAACATTAAAGGCACGTGACATTCAAACATTGTGAAGCTGTGTCACAATTAATTTAATTTTGCTGAGTTTCATTACTAGGAGCATGGAGCGCATTTTTTCTTTTCTTTTTTGTCTTTTTCCCTTTTTGCAAGAACCAATCACAGCTTTTAGAAGACTGTGTCATACCTAGCAATGGGGTCAACCACACCAACTCACTAAGATAAAAGTTTTTGAACCCTCCTCGCTCAGAGTTGCTCTCAGACACTTCCTGAATCACTCTTAAGCTAAGATTCCTTGCTAGGAATTTTAAGGCTAAGTTAAGAATCCTAAGGTGAGATCTGTTAAGAGCAGGGAAGACGACTTTTAAGCAGCTGAGGAGTTCCCTAAGCAGAGGACAAAATGGCGGACGGAAGAGGCAGGAGAGATATTCTCCAAACACTGGATGACAGTGAATTAATGAAACGCTACAGATTGGATCATGCAGGAGTCATGTTTGTGGTTGATCTCATTAGAGATGCACTTACTTCTCCAACCCAATGCCACAGTGCAATACCACCCGAAATGAAAGTCATCACAACACTGAGGTATTTGGCAACAGTGAAAATGCAACAATGCAGCAGTGATGACTTGGTGCTGTCACAACCCCCCATCAGCAGGGTCATCAACCAAACACTGACAGCATTATCACAGCCTCATATTGTGACACAATTTGTTTCATTTCTGCTGGATGCCCGCGTTTTACAAGCTCACATAAGGGCATTTATGGACATTGCAGGATTCCCCGGTGTTGTGGGTGTAATCGATGGGACGTCTGTCTAAATAATTGCACCGTCAGAAGATGAAGCCGTCTTCGTGAACAGGAAAAGATTTCACAGCATCAATGTTCAACTTGTTTTCAATGCTGACTATAAGATTTCGGACATTGTTGCTAAATGGCCAGGCTCAACACATGATGCCAGAATGCTCTCTGAGAGTGGCCTCAGACAGCTTTTGGAGGGACATGTGCCAGCCAATTGTCACTTGTTAGGGGACAGTGGCTACCCATGCAAACTATGGCTCCTAACGCCTTACCTCCAGCCACACCAAGGGCCACAACTAAACTACAACAGATAACCCAAACAATATAGAATTATGCATGGAAATAAAATGTTAACAGCATGTTGGAGTATCATAGTAGTTTAAATATTTCCCTCAAATAATGTACATTTTGATTATGTCTGTATTAACTTGTAGGGCCCATAAGACAACAAGGGCAGTAGTGGAGTGTGGCATTGGCCAACTGAAGAGGCGCTTTCATGTTCTCCACGGAGAGGTGCGGCTGACCCCTGATAAAGCCTGCGAAGTCATCATAGCCTGTGCAATACTACACAACATTTGCAAGGCTAGACAGATTGCAGAACCTCTTGAGGGTGATGGTGGTGAAGAAAATATTTACTTTCCACAGGGGAACTTGGCCCAAAGTGGACTGCCTTACAGAGCCCACTTTACAAATTTACATTGCAGGCAAGTTACAATATATGTAATTTGAAAACTTGTGACTGCA